>NC_086198.1:91051415-91271977 GCF_035770615.1 Melospiza melodia melodia | reverse complement strand
TCCCCCGATTCCATTGCGCCCCAAATCCTGCGGGTCCTGCAGCGGCCGGGGGGGCCCGGCCGGGGGTTCTGGGGGTTTTGGGGACCCCTCCCGCGGGCTGGGGACCCCCTCGAGCAGCGGCCCCAGGGATTCCCATGCTGGGGGGCTGGGCAGGGGGGGGGCTGTCCGGGGGGGGGCCCTGCACATCCCGGGGGGGGCTGGGGGGACACCCCAAACCCGGAGCGCTGCAAGGGGGGAGGGGCTGCACCCCACAAGCGCTTTCAGGAGACCCCGGCCCAGGGGGGACCCCCGAGCGGGGGGGGCTGGGAGGGGACCCAGACACGGCCTGGGGGGACCCTGAGATGGTGGTGACAAAATCGGGGGTCCCCAGGGTGTCAGAGGGAGGGGGCCCCGTCCCCAGGGGGCTGGAGGGGGTCCCGGTGGTGGCACTTTGGGGGGTGGCCGTCACCACGGGGCTGGGGGGGCTCCCTGGGGGGGCAGAGGGAGGGGTCCCTGTGCCCAGGGGGGTGTGGAGAGTCCCGGTGGTGGCACTTTGGGGGGTCCCTGTCCCCAAGGGGCTGGCGGCATGGGGGGACCCTGCTCGGGCTGGGCTGGGGGGCGTCCCCAGGGCGCCACATTGGGGGGTCCCTGTCCCCATAGGACTGACGGGGGTCCCCAGAGTGACACATTGAGGGGTCCCTGTCCCCATAGGACTGGTGGCATGGGGGCTCCCCGTCCCCACAGGGCTGACGGGGGTCCCCAGGGTGACACATTGAGGGGTCCCTGTCCCCACAGGGCTGGGGGGCGTCCCTGGAGTGCCCCTCCCCATGGGGCTGGCGGGGGTCCCGCTGGTGGCACCCTGAGCTGTCGCTGTCCCCATGGGGCTAACGGGGATCCCGCTGGTGGCCCCCTGGGCTGTCGCTGTCCCCGCGGAGCTGACGGGGATCCCGCTGGTGGCACCCTGGGCTGTCGCTGTCCCCATGGGGCTAACGGGGATCCCGCTGGTGGCGCCCTGGGCTGTCGCTGTCCCCGCGGGGCTGGCGGGGGGCAGAGGCGGCGGCGGCCGGCGGGGGCTGGCGGGCGGGGTCCCCCGGCCAGGGGGGCTCTGGGGGGGCTCCGGCCGGCGGAAGATGAAGGCGGATTCCGTCAGGCTGCGCTGGTACCGCAGGAACGGCCGGCGGGCACCTGGCGGGGGCGAGGGCTCAGGGGGGACCCCCGGAGCCCCCCGTGCCCCCCGTGCCCCCCACGGCACCTACCGGGGGCGCTGCCGGCCAGCGGGGACGGCGATGTGCACGTGGACCCCGAGCGCTCCCGCTGGCGGAAGAATTCCCGGGGGTTCTGGGTGCGCTGGGACACCAGGATGGCGGCTTCCTGCGGGACCGGGGCTCAGCGGGGCGGCCACGGGCACCGTGGGGCACCACGGCCCCGCCAGAGCCCCCGTGAGCCCCGGGGATGGGAGGGACCCGGTCCCGGCACTCACGGCCGCCGTCCCGCTGAGCCCGGTGCGACCCCCGCGCTCCCGCTCGGCCGCCTCCTGCTCCCGCTGCTGCTGCTCCTGCGGGAGCGATGGGGACGCTGAGGGATCCCCCGGGATGGAGCCCGGATCCCCCGGGATGGAGCCCGGATCCCTCGGGATGGAGCCCGGATCCCCCGGGATGGAGCCCGGATCCCCCGGGATGGAGCCCGGATCTCTCGGGATGGAGCCCGGATGCCTCGGGATGGAGCCCGGATCCCCCGAGATGGACCCCCGTGATCCCCCGGGATGGAGCCCGGATCCCTCGGGATGGAGCCCTGGATCCCTCGGGATGGAGCCTGGATCCCTCGGGATGGAGCCCGGATCCCCCGGGATGGAGCCCGGATCCCCCGGGATGGAGCCCGGATCCCCCGGGATGGAGCCCGGATCCCTCGGGATGGAGCCTGGATCCCTCGGGATGGAGCCCGGATCTCTCGGGATGGAGCCTTGGGTGCCCTGGGCAGAGCCCTCACACCTCCCCAGCATCCCCCTGCAACAAATCTTCTGAATCCCTTGGGATGGAGCCCCCTGATCCCCTGGGATGGACCCCTCAGATCCCCTGGGATGAACCCCAGATTCCCTGGGGTGAGGGATCCCCCAGGATGAGCCCCCCAGCGTGAACCCCTTCAGATCCCCCAGGATGGACACCCCGGATCCCCCTGGATGAATTCCCTCAGATCCCCCAGGATGGACACCCCGGATCCCCTTGGATGAATTCCCTCAGATCCCCCAGGATGGACACCCCGGATCACCTTGGATGAATTCCCTCAGATCCCCCCGGATGGATCCCCCGGATCCCCCGGATGAACCCCTTCAGATTCCTCGGGATGGACCCCCCAGATCTTCCAGGATGGACCCCCAGGATCCCCTGGGATCAACCCCTTCAGATCCCACAGGATGGGCACTCCGGATCCCCCAGGATGAATCCTCTGGTTTCCCCAGGATGGAGCCCCCAGACCCCTTGGATGAACCCCTTCAGATCCCCCGGGATGGATCCCCCTGATCCCCCGGGATGGACCGCGCTGATCCCCCGGGATGGATCCCCCGGGTCCCCCGGGATGGACCCCCCTGATCCCCCGGGATGGACCCCCGTGATCCCCCGGGATGGATCCCCCGGATCCCCCTGATCCCCCGGGATGGATCCCCCGGGTCCCCCGGGATGGACCCCCCTGATCCCCCGGGATGGACCCCCGTGATCCCCCGGGATGGATCCCCCGCGTCCCCCCGGATGGACCCCCCTGATCCCCCGGGATGGATCCCCCGGATCCCCCTGATCCCCCGGGATGGATCCCCCTGATCCCCCAGGACAGACGCCCTGAACCCCCCAGGATTGCCCTCCCGGGATGCACCCCTGAAACCCCCCGGGATGAAGCCCAGACTGCCCGGGATGAACGCCCTGGATCCTGGTGGGATGGAGCCCCCGGACAGACCCCCCCGATCCCCCCGATATCCCCCCGAGCCCCCCATTCCCGCTCCCTTCCCGCTCACCCATCGCTCCTGCTCCTTCCTGCGCTCCTCCGCGTCCAGCCGCGCCTGCTCCTGCCTGCGGGGCCGCACCGGGGCGTCACCGAGGGGACACGGAGGGGACACGGGGGTGGGACATGTGACAGGATGGGACACAGATGGGAAACACCAGCGGGATGTGGGGATATGGGGATGGGGGCACGGGGGTGGGACATGGCACACAGATGGGGAACACCGGTGGGATGTGGGGACGGGGACACGAGGATGGGACATGGGACAGGCTGGGACACAGAAATACCAGTGGGATATGGGGACAGGGACATGGGAATGGGACATGGGACACGGATGGGACACAGAAATACCAGTGGGATGTGGGGACGGGGACACGAGGATGGGACATGGGACAGGCTGGGAAACACCAGCAGGATATGGGGACAGGGACATGGGAATGGGACATGGGACAGGATGGGACACAGAAATACCAGTGGGACATGGGGATGGGGACATGGGGATGGGGACACAGGGATGGGACAGGGATGGGGGCACGGAGGTGGGACATGGGACACAGATGGGAAACACCAGCGGGATGTGGACATGGGGACACGAGGATGTGATGTGGGACAGGCTGGGAAACACCAGCAGGATATGGGGACAGGGACATGGGAATGGGACATGGGACACGGATGGGACAGAATGGGAAACACCAGTGGGATACAGGGATGAGGACACGGGGATGGGACAGGGATGGGGACATGGAATGGGACATGGGACAGGATGGGACACAGAAATACCAGTGGGATATGGGGATGGGGACATGGGGATGGGGACACAGGGATGGGACAGGGATGGGGACACAGGGGTGGGACATGGGACACAGATGGGGAACACCAGCGGATGTGGGAATGGGGACATGGGGGTGGGACAGGGATGGAAAGACGGGGGTGGGACAGGATGGGGCACAGATGGGACACACCAGTGGCTATGGGGACATGGGGGTGGGACAGGATGGGACACAGATGGAAAGCACCAGTGGGATATGGGACAGGGACACGGGGGTGGGACAGGTATGGGACACGGGGGTGGGGCATGGGACAGGATGGGAAACACCAGCGGGATGTGGGAATGGGACATGTGACAGGATGGGACATAGATGGGAAACACCAGTGGGATGTGTGGTTGGGGACACGGGGATGGGACAGGGATGGGAACACGGATGGGACAGGGATGGGGACACGGGGGTGGGACATGGGACACAGATGGGAAACACCAGCGGGATGTGGGAATGGGACATGTGACAGGATGGGACAGGGATGGGAAACACCAGTGGGATGTGGGGACAGGGACACAGGAATGGGACAGGAATGGGGACACGGGGCTGGGACAGGGACGGGGACACGGGGCTGGGACAGGGATGGGGACACGGAGGTGGGACATGGGACAGGGACGAGGACACGGGGCTGGGACAGGGATGGGGACACGGGGCTGGGACAGGGATGGGGACACGGAGGTGGGACATGGGACAGGGACGAGGACATGGGGCTGGGACAGGGATGGGACACGGGGCTGGGACAGGGACGAGGACACGGGGCTGGGACAGGGACGGGGACACGGGGCTGGGACAGGGATGGGACACGGGGCTGGGACGGGGATGGGGACACGGGGCTGGGACAGGGATGGCGGCCAGCGCTGTCCCTCACCGCCGCTCCTCGATGAGCCGCTCCCGCTCCTGCAGCCGCCGCTCCCGCTCCGCCGCCTGCAGCCGCTCCTCCTCCATGCGCTCCCGCTCCCAGCGCCGCCGCTGCTCCCGTTCCCGCTGCTTCTCCTGCTCCTTCCGCTGCTGCTCCTCGCGCTGCGCACGCACCGGGATCAGCGCCGGGAACCGGCACCGGCGGCTGCACCGGGAACTCACCCGCCCCGGTACCAGGAGCGGCGCTGCGATCCCGCTGCCTTCAGCACCGAGACCGGCACCGGGACCGGGACGGGGACCGGGACCAGGACCGGGACCTCGCCACACTTCACACCGGGGCTCTGCCACCCTCGGCACCGGCGCCGGGACCGGGACCCCACCGACCGCCGCACCAGAAGCCCCGGGGGCTCGGCACTGGGACTGAGACTCCCACCCCATGGGCAGTGGGACCCTGCAGCGTCAGCGCCGGGACCCCACAGACCCCTGGACCGGAACCGGGACCCCGCTGCACCCCACACCGGCACCGGGACCCCCACAGACACCGGGACCCCGCTGCACCCCACTCCGGCACCGGGACCCCGCTGCACCCCACACCGGCACCGGGACCCCCACAGACACCGGTACCCCACTGCACCCCACACCGGCACCGGGACCCCGCTGCACCCCACTCCGGCACCGGGACCCCACCAATCTCGGCACCGGGACCCGCGGGCTCTGCCCCGAGGCCGCAGCCGTGACCCCATCCCGGGGACACCGGGGGACCCCTGAGCCCTGCCCCAGCCCCCAGCGCTCACCTCCGCCTGCTCCCAGAAGGAATCGCGCTGGGTGCGCTGCAGCTCCAGCGCCGGGTTGGTCTTGCGGTAGTTGGTGCCCTGGGGAGCACAGGGGGGGCAGGCTGGGACCCCCAGAACCCCCCAACACCCCCAGGGAACCCCGGGAAGCCCCGCAGGGACATCGCCCCCCACTCACCACCAGCTCGGGGGGGTCCTGGGGGGTCCTCCTGGGCGGGCGAGGGGCGGGGGGCGCCAGCTGTGCCAGCACTCGGCGCAGCCCCTCCAGCGTCACCTCCTCGGGCCGCCGGGCGCTGATCACGGCCGTGGCCTCCTGCCGCCGGCACGGGACGCGATGGGACAGTGCCACCCCTCCCACGGCCCTCCCTCCCCCGGGGAATCTCGGCGCGATTCCCACGGACGTGTTAAATGCGGGACTGGATCCAGATGTGGGGCCGGATCCAGATGTGGGGCCGGATCCAGATCCCGGACCCGGGCAGAGCAGCGGAAGCGGTTCCGGGGATGGGGCGGGGGGGGGGGGGCGGGACGGGACCCCCCCGTGAGGACGGGACCGGGAGGGGGGGCAGGGATCCCAACCGCAGCCCCGGCGCGGCGGCCAAGACTGGGAGCACTGGGAAAGCGCGGCTGAGTCAGCAGCGCCAGGAATGCGCCCGGGCACAGGCAAAGGTCGGGCAGGCGGGATGGGGGGGGCAGGATGGGGAACTTGGGGTGGCCCCGGGGACCCCCCGAGGGCTCCGTGCCCCCCACTCACCCTGAAGAAGCTGCGGATGGCCGGCAGGTGCCCGGCGCACGCTGCCCGCTGCGATTCCGGCGCCTTTTCGCCCACCTGGCACCAGAGGAAGGGCTCAGCCCGGGGGGGTCCCGGCCGGGGGTCCCCCCGAGCTGCCCCCAGCACTCACCCAGCTGATCAGGACAATTCTGGGGGTGCCCGAGCCGGGATCGGGGACCCGGCACAGCCCGTACATGATGCTGCCCACGGAGAATTTTCCAGCGAGCTCATCCGGCCCCCCGGCTGTAAAGAGGGGGGGTCAGAGGGGGTGCGGGGAAACTCGGGGACCCCCCCCCCCCCAATATTTGCCGGCAGCGTCGCTCGCGGTACCTCCGGAATCCAGGAGCTTGAGGTCGTGGTGCTTCTCATAGCCAAAAACGGCCCTGGGGGAGAGAGGGCTCAGGGTGGGGGTCGGGGTGGGGGTCAGGGTGGGGGGGTCACAGCGGGTGTCACATGAAGTGGGGGGACCTGCCAGCCTTGGGCACCCCCCGCGCTGCCCCGTGCCACCAGCTTGGGATGAATTCATGGAAGTGCCGCCGGCAGCATCCGCCCCCGGGACAATGGGAACGTGGGAAGCGCCGGAGCGGCACAGCCCCCCCCAACAGCGACCCCCCCCCACCCGGTGCGGCGGTGCCGGGACCCCCGCCCGGCCCGGGCAGCGCTCGGGGGGGCCCCATCCCGGCGGGACCGTCCCCCCCCGTCCCGGGCATTCCCGGCGGCTCTGCCGCTCTTTGTTCCCGCGTGGCTCCGGTGCGGGGCTGGGCACGGCTCCGGCAGCGCGCGTGGAGCATGCAGGGCACGTCACGCGTGTCACGGCATGTCGCGACAGGCTGCGGCGCCACATGGCGGGACCGAGCCCGGCACGCGGCCGGGAGGAGCCGGCGCTGGAGCGGCTCCAGCGGCGCTCCGGGGGCAGAGGGCAATGCCCGCCCGGCCGCGGCCGCGGGCACGGGCGCTCCCGTGACGCCGCGGGGCTGCGAGCCCGGTGAGCCCCGGTGCCGCCGCTCCCCACCCCGGGATGGGGGTTTTGGGGGACACCGGCCCCGCGGCACCGGCACCGGGACCCCCAGCCCGGTACCGTCCCGGGACCCGCGCCCCCCGGTACAGCCGGGCAGAGCCCCCTTTCCGCACACCCCGGGGCGCTCCCCGCTCCCGCAGCCCCCCCGGGCCCGTCCTGCCCCGGCCCCGGGCGGCGGCGCCGCTCCCAGCCCGGCGGCACCGGGAGGGAGCGGGCGGGACGGGGCGAGACCGGCTGGGGCTCCCGGTTCCCAGCGCGCAGGGCTCAGTCCCGGGACCCCCCGCGGACCGGCACCCCCTGGCCCAGAGCCCGGTGCCCCCCGGAGCCCCTTCCCGGTGCCGGTACCGGTACCGGTGCCTCTCAGCCCGCCCCCGACGGCCCGGCCCGTGCCGGTGACCGTTCCTGCTCCCGTTCCCGGTCCTGTCTCCGGTGCCCGTCCCAGTGCCCGTTCCCAGCCTCGGTCCCCTCTTCCGTTCCCGTTTCCATTCCCGGTTCCCTGTGCCGGCTCCTCATCCCCGGTTCGCTGTTCCCGGTCCTCCCTTCCGTCCCCTTTCCTGGTCTCCATTCCCGGCTCCCGTTCCCTCTCCCGGTGTCCCGTTCTCACCAGTCGGTGCCAGCCCGGGGGTTCCCCACGTCTTCCCGCGCCGCCAGCAGCGCCAGCCGGTACCGCTCCAGCCCCGGCCCCGCCATCCCGATCCCGGGGCCGATCCCGATCCCGGGGCCGCCGCCGCCGCCGCCCTGCGCCCGCTCCTCCCTCCCTCCCCGCCACCCCCCCGGCGCTTTCCGCCGCCCACGGGCGGCACCGGGCGGGGCGGGGGCGGGAGCGGCCGGGAGGCACCGGCGCGGCACGGGACGGGCGGCGCTGGGAGCGCTGGGAACGGGCCCGGGTCCCGCACTGGGACGGGGTCCGGTACCGGGATGAGGGTCCCGAACTGGGATGGGGATCTTGTACCGGGACAGGGGTCCGGTACCGGGATGAGGGTCCCGAACTGGGATGGGGATCTTGTACCGGGACAGGGGTCCGGTACCGGGATGAGGGTCCCGTAGCGGGATGAGGGTCTCGGTACCAGGGTGAGGGTCCTGTGCCAGGATGGGGGCCCTGTACTGGGATGAGGGTCCCAAACCGGGATGGGGGTCCCGTACCAGGATGGGGGTCCCTGTATGAGGGTCCTGTACTGGGATGGGGGTCCCATACCGGGATGGGGGTCCCTGTATGCGGGTCCTGTACTGGGATGGGGGTCCCATATCAGTATGGGGGTCCCTGTACCGGGCCTGGGTCCTGTACTGGGATGAGGGTCCCATACCGGGATGGGGTTCCCTGTATGAGGGTCCCTGTACTGGGATGGGGGTCCCGTATCAGTATGGGGGTCCCTATACCAGGATGAGGGTCCCATATCAGAATGGGGGTCCCTGTACTGGGATGAGGGTCCCTGTACTGGGATGAGGGTCCCTGTACTGGGATGGGGGTCCTGTAGCAGGATGGGGGTCCTGTACCAGGCCTGGGTCCTGTCCTTGGATGAGGGTCCCATACTGGGATGAGAGTCCCTGTACTGGGATGGGGGTCCCTGTATGGGGGTCCTGTACCAGAATGGGGGTGCTTTACTGTGATGGGGGGCCCTGTATGAGGGTGCCCGTATACTGGGATGAGGATCCTGTACTGGCATGGGGGTCCCTGTATACTGGGATGAGGATCCTGTACTGGGATGGGGGTCCTGTACTGGGATGGGGGTCCCTGTATACTGGGATGAGGATCCTGTACTGGGATGGGGGTCCCTGTATGGGGATCCTGTACCAGAATGGGGGTCCCTGTATGGGGGTCCTTTACTGTGATGGGGGGCCCTGTATGAGAGTCCCTGCACTGGGATTAGGATCCTGTACTGGGATGGGGGTCCCATACTGGGATGAGCGTCCTTGTATGAGGTTCCCTGTACTGGGATGAGGGTGATGTACTGGGATGGGGGTCCCTGTACTGGGATGGGGGTCCCTGTATGGGGATCCTGTACCAGAATGGGGGTCTCTGTACCGGGATGGGGGTCCCTGTATGAGAGTCCCTGCACCGGGATTAGGATCCTGTACAGGGATGGGGGTTCCATACTGGGATGAGGGCCCTGTACCAGGGTGAGGGTCCTGTACTGGGATGAGGATCCTGTACAGGGATGAGGATCCTGTACTGGGATGAAGGTCCCACACTGGGATAAGGGTCCCGTATCAGTATGGGGGTCCCTATACCAGGTGAGGATCCCTGTACTGGGGTAGAGGGTCCTGTACTGGGATGACGGTCCCTGTATGAGGGCCCCTGTACCGGGATGAGGTTCCCATACCAGGATGGGGGTCCCGTACTGGGGTGAAGGTGCCGTACTGGGATGAGGGTGCTGCAGCAGGATGAGGGTGCTGTGCCAGATTCCCATTTCAGGACATGGACGCAGGCTCCAGGATCCCACTCTGGAACGCCAGTGGAGGTCCCAGGATCCCACAGCAGGACACGGATGTCACAGCAGGACGTGGGGCAGGTCCCAGGGGCCCAGGCTGGGCCGTGTGCCCGGCTCCAGCGCTGGAATGTGGCTGCAGTGCCAGGATCCCATCCCACCACCAGGGTCCCCAAACTGTCCCCCCTGTAGCCTCTCCCCCATTCCCTTTTTACGCCAGGAAATGGGATTTTGGGGCTGGGGGAGTCCCCGGGTCCCCCTCGACCATGAAGGGGGTGGCAGGGGCGTCTTGGGGACATTCCCAGCCCAGAGTCTGGCCCGGCCCGGCCCCACAGGGCTGCTGTCCCAAAGCCTCTCCCCGTTCCCTTATTTGGGCACCGCGGCTGGAAAATCCCAAATCCCCGGGGAGGAGAAAAATGCTGGAAAATGGGATCGTGGGCCCGGGGACACGCCCAGCCCAGTGCGGCGAGCCGTGTCACCCCCTGTCACTGGGGGTCACTGCTGGCACTGGCATTACTGGCGTCACGGGTGTCACTGGTGTGACTGGCATTACTGGTGTCACTGGTGTTGCTGGTGTCATCGGTGTTACTTTCTACTGGTGTCACTCTTACTGGTGTCACTGGTTTTGCTGGTTTTGCTGGCACCACTGGTGTCACTGCTGTCATTGCTGTCACGGCTGTCAGTGACGTCACTGCTTCGGCTGGTGTAACCGGTAGTGCTGGTTGTACTGGTGTCACTGGTTTAACTGGTGTCACTGGGGCTGCCGCTGTCACCGGTTTCACTGGTGTGTCCCGCTACTGTCACCGGTGTCAGTGCTGTCAGTCCTGTCACTGCTGTCATTGCTATCAGTGACGTCACCGCTTAGACTGGTGTAACCGGTATTGCTGGTTTAACTGGTGTCACTGGTTTGACTGGTGCCACTGGCATTACCGCTGTCACCGGTTTTACTGGTGTGTCCCTGGTGTCCCTGGTGTCACTGCTGCCACTGCTGTCACTGCTGTCATTGCTGTCACTGCTTCGGCTGGTGTAACCGGTATTGCTGGTTTAACTGGTGTCACTGGTTTAACTGGTGTCACTGGGGTTACTGCTGTCACCGGCTTCCCTTGTGTGTCCCGCTATTGTCACCGGTGTCACTGCTGTCAGTGACGTCACTGCTTCGGCTGGTGTAACCGGTAGCGCCGGTTGTACTGGTGTCACTGGTTTAACTGGTGTCACTGGGGTTACTGCAGTCACCGGTTTCACTGGTGTGTCCCGCTGCTGTCACCGGTGTCAGTGTTGTCACTGATGCCGCTGCTGTCACAGGTGCCCCTGCTATCGCTGCTGTCGCTGCTGTCGCTGCTATCGCGGCTGTCGCCGCTGTCGCGACCCCGCCCCCCGCCTTTGTGGGCGTGGTCTCTCACGGGGGCGTACCCATGACCCCGCCCAGTGGGCGTGGCCTCTCTCGCGGGTGTGGGCGTGGCCCCGGGGGCTGACCCGTCACGTGGCGTTGCGGCGCCCCCTGGCGGCGCTCCTTTGTCCGCGCGCGGGGCGGGGCCGCGGGGGGCGTGGCCAGGCGGGCGGCGCCGCGCGGGATTGGCGGGGCGGGGCGAGGCGGGGCGGGGCGTGCCGCGGCGGCGCGCGCTGATTGGCTGCCAGGCGGGGTGGGGCGGGGCGGGCGGGGCGGGGGTCGGTAACGGGCCGGGGCCGGGGCCGGGGCCGGGCGGGGGGCGCTGAGCGGGGCCGCTCCGCTGCCCGGGGCCCCCCGCGCCCCCATGGACCCCGACGTGGATTACGAGCGGCCCAACGTCGAGACCATCAAGTGCGTCGTGGTTGGCGACAACGCCGTGGGCAAGACGCGGCTGATCTGCGCCCGCGCCTGCAACGCCACGCTGAGCCAGTACCGGCTGCTGGCCACACACGTGCCCACCGTGTGGGCCATCGACCAGTACCGCGTCTGCCAGGAGGTGAGGGCACCGCCGGGCACCGCCGGGCACCGAGCGAGCGGGGGAACGGCGGGAGGGGCGTTACCGGGGACACCGGGCATCGCCGGGCACGGCGGGGCAGGGGGGCGGGGGGGGAGCAACAGGGGGTACCGAGCACCGGGGAGCAGCCGGTACCGCGAGGGACACCGAGCGGGGAACCGGGAGGGGGCAGCGGGGGCACAGCGGGGTGGTCCCTCATGGTTCCGGGCAGGGCGGTGGGTGATGGTGCCGTTCCCGGTGCCGTTCCCGGTGCCGTTCCCGGTGCCATTCCCGGTTCCGACAGGTGCTGGAGCGCTCCCGGGATGTGGTGGACGAGGTCAGCGTCTCCCTGCGCCTCTGGGACACCTTTGGGGACCACCATAAGGACCGGCGCTTCGCCTATGGCAGGTGGGACCGCGACCCGCCGCCGGAACCCCACCCCCTCCCGCCACCGACACCCCGAGACCCCCACCGGCACCCCGGCTCCGGTCACCGGCAGCCCGGCTGCTGTCACCGGCAGCCCAGCCCCCGAGCGCAAGCCCTGCCCATCCCGGGATGCCCGGAGCCAAAGCAGCCCCTTGGGCTCCTGCCAGCGCCCGGGGAGCAGCTCTGGCACCCCAAACCCCATCCCCCCGCTTTGGGGACACCTTTGGGGCCACCGCGACCCCAACACTGCCCCCCCGAACCCCCCGCCCCGAGCAGGGACCCTCCGGAGCTGTGCGTGGAGGGCGGCTCCAGAGGGGCTCTTGTGCTGCGGGAATCCTTTGTGGGGGCGCTGGGCTGGCAGCACGAGGGGCCCCCCCAGATCTCCGGTGTCCCCCGGTTGTAAGCAGCCGGTGCCCGTGGCCGCTGGCACGTCCGGGCTCTCTTATCGCGGCCGCCCCGCGCCAGCCCCGCGGCTCCGCTAATCTCCCCGCGGCACGGCGGCGCTGGGGGGGCCCTGTCCCCGCCGCTCGCGGTGGCCCCGGGGCTGGCGGAGGGCCCCGGGGGGGCCGGTGGCGGCTATCTTGGTCTGGGACACGGGCCCGGCTCCAGCGGCGCCTCCCGGTCACGTCCCGTCCCGGCTCGGACTAAAAACAACCCGGGCCCGGGGCCACGCGGCTGCTGCGGGGACTTGGGGGTACTGGCACCCACTGTGTGTCCTGACACAGCCCCCCCATGTCCCCCGGCACCCCTTCATGTCCCCTGGCACCCCTTCATGTCCCCCGGCACCCCTTCATGTCCCCTGGCACCCCCCCAGGTCCCCTGGCACCTCTCACTCCCTGGCATGGCAGTGGCCGCCCCACAGTGGGCGCGGGGCGGGATTGGGGACAGCGGGCGTGGAATGTCCCCGGTGCTGGGGCTGGCACCCACCCAAACACCCCCCGTGGGACCCCCCCCGGCTCAGGACCACCACGGTGCCCACCCGAGCTGGGGCAGCCCGTGGCAGTGGTGACTCAAAGCCAGGTCCCGTGGGGTCCCTCCTGTCCCCTGTCGCTGTCAGGGGGCTCCCAGAGGCCATGGAGTTGGTGTGGCCGCGGGGATCTGTGGGGTTCCCGTGGCTGGGGGGCTCTCAGGGGGTCCTGGGGGGGTCCCAGGCTGGGGACAATGACCCGAGGCGGGGCTGCCACCCGAGTGCCGCCTGATCTGGGTGTGTTTGGGGACGCGTTTGGGGACGCCGCGTGGCACCGGGACAGCGCTGCCCTTCCCCGCCGCGCAGGTCGGACGTGGTGGTGCTCTGCTTCTCGCTGGCGAACCCCAACTCGCTGCGGCACGTGAAGAGCATGTGGTACCCCGAGATCAAGCACTTCTGCCCGCGCACCCCCATCGTGCTGGTGGGCTGCCAGCTGGACCTGCGCTACGCCGACCTGGACGCCGTCAACCGCGCGCGCCGGCCGCTGGCCAAGTGAGCCCCAGAGCGCCCCACGGGGACAGGGACACCTCAGAGTGTCGCCATCGAGTGGGGACCCCTCCCTGTGCCGCTATGGGTACCCCCAGTTTTGTCACCACCGTGTTAGGGTGTGTCACCTCCCCACAGGATGGGGTCCCCCTGTGGGTCAGCACTTGTGGGGTGGAATCCGTGCCCTGCTCAGCACTCCTGGCTTGGGAGGCCCCCCTGGCACCCCCACAATGAGGGGCCGCCCTCCCAGCACCCCCTGGGCATGGCCATGAGACCTCCCAGCACCCTCGGAACGAGCAGGGGCTGCCCTGGGCACCCCCTCAGCCCCCGCCCTGTCCGTGCCCCCCCAGGCCCATCAAGCCCTCGGACATCCTGCCACCGGAGCGGGGCCACGAGGTGGCCCAGGAGCTGGGGGTGCCCTACTACGAGACCAGCGTGGTGGCCCAGTTCGGCGTCAAGGACGTGTTCGACAACGCCATCCGCGCCGCGCTCGTGTCCCGCCGCCACCTGCAGTTCTGGAAGTCCCACCTGCGCAAGATGCAGCGGCCGCTGCTGCAGGCGCCCTTCCTGCCCCCCAAGCCCCCCCCGCCCCTCATCCAGGTGCCCGACGCCCCCCCGGGGCTGGGGGGGGGCCCGGCCGCGCTGTTCCAGGCCCCGCTCTGCGCCGACGTCGTCTTCCAGCTGCAGGGCGGCCACCGCGTCTTCGCCCACCGCGTCTACCTGGCCACCGCCTGCTCCCGCTTCTACGACCTCTTCACGCTGGAGGAGCCGCCCGGCCAGGGGGACGGGGACGGCCGTGACCTGTCCTCGTGGGGCCGCGGCTTCCTGAGCCTGCGCTGGGAGGCGGTGGCCGACCCGGTGGCGGGGCGGGAGCGGCGCATGGCGGTGGTGGCCATGGACCGGGGCGTGCGGCCAGAGCCGCTGCGCGCCGTGCTGGAGTATCTGTACACGGGCGAGCTGGAGAGGCCCCACGGGGACCTGAGGCAGGTGGGGGCCGTGGCTGAGCTGCTGGAGGTGTTCGACCTGCGCATGATGGTGGCCAACGAGCTCAACCAGGAGAGCTTCATGAACCAGGAGATCACCAAGGCCTTCCACGTGCGCCGCGCCAACCGCGTCAAGGAGTGCCTGGCCAAGGGGGTCTTTGCAGGTATAGGGGTGGGGTGGGGCGTGTGGGGACAGGAGGGTCACCGCCGTCACCTCCGAGATGGTGTCACCTTCTCGTGGTGACAGTGGGGTCACGGGGATATGGTCAGCCTGAGACCCTTCCACCTCTGAGGTCTTTGGAGTCTGGGGTCCTGCCCTGGTCAGTCATGGAGGTGCTGCTGGGGCGGAGTGACAGTTCTGGGTGGTGGCCAAGGGGTGCTTGTCCCCAGGGCAGTGGTGTCCCTGTGGAAGGTGTGTCCAAGGGGTGCTTGTCCCCAAGGCAGTGGTGTCCCCATGGAAAGGTGCCCAAGGGATTCTTGTCCCCAAGGCAGTGGTGTCCCCATGGAAGGGGTGTCCCCATGGAAGGGATGTCCAAGGGATTCTTGTCCCCAAGGCAGTGGTGTCCCCATGGAAGGGATGTCCAAGAGATTTTTGTCCCCAAAGCAGTGGTGTCCTCATGAAAGGGGTGTCAAGGAGTTTCTTGTCCCCAAGGCAGTGGTGTCTGAGGGGTGGCTGTCCCCAAGGAAGGGGTGTCCAAGGGATGGTTGTCCCCAAGGCAGTGGTGTCCCCATGGAAGTGGTGTCCAAGGGGTTCTTGACACCTTGACAGTGGCGGTCAGTGAGTGGCCGTCCCTGGTCTGCCGTGTCCCAGGGGTGGCTGTCCCTGATCTGTAATGTCCCAGGGGTGGCTGTCCCTGATCTGTAATGTCTCAGGGGTGGCTGTCCCTGGTCTGCCGTGTCCCAGGGGTGGCTGTCCCTGGGCTGGGGGGCACAAGGGCTATCTGGGGGGTGGCTGTGTCCCCCCTGAGCTGTCCCTGTCCCCAGACGTGGTGTTCCTGGTGGATGACGGCGCGGTGCCGGCGCACAAGCCGCTGCTCATCGCCGGCTGTGACTGGATGAGGGCCATGTTCCGGGGGGGCTTCCGCGAGAGCTACGCCAGCGAGGTGGGCACCGGGGGGCACCTGTGGCTCCGGGGGGCAGGGGGGGCATTTGGGTTGGGCTCAGGGGGCTGCTCAGAGCCCCTGGCTCAGGGACACGCGTATCCTACTTCTTCCTACTGTGCTGGGATGTGGGGGCTATTCCAGGGCTGGGGGTGCTGTGCCAGCTCAGGCACTGCCAGGAGGGTCCCCCTTTCCCCCAGCCCCCTTTGGGGGTGTCTCTGAGCTGCCCCCAATCCCACAGGTGTCCCTGCCTGGCACCAACTGCGCCTGCCTCCGCGCCGTCCTCGACTTCCTCTACACCGGGGTCTTCACCCCCACGCCCGACCTGGACGCCATGGAGCTGCTGATCCTCACGGACCGGCTGTGCCTGCCGCGGCTGCAGGCGCTCACCGGTGAGCCCCCCCCGGTATCCCCCGGTCCCTGACGTCACCAGCGCCCCGCTGCCGCCGCGGGGACGGATCGATCATCGATCGTCCCCGTGTGTCGCTCGCTGTCCTTATGTAAGCGCGGGGGGGCCCGGGGGGGGGCCCGTCCCCGCTGTGTGACCCCCCCTGAACCCCCATTTCCCCCCTTTTCCCAGAGCAATACGCCGTGGACGAGCTGCTGCGAGCCTTCATGCAGCGCGTGGAGATCGACGAGCAGGTCATCATCTACCTGGAGATGACGCAGGTATGGGGGGGCTGGGGGGCACGGAGACCCCCGAGGGGGGACACAGAGATTCCCAAGTGACGCGGTGACCCCCCCAAATCCCTCCCCAGTTCCACAACGCCCGGCAGCTGGCGGCGTGGTGCCTGCACTACATCTGCACCAACTACAACCGCGTGTGCCGCCGCTTCCCCCGCGAGATGAAGTTCATGTCCCCAGGTATGGATGGATGGATGGATGGATGGATGGATGGATGGATGGATGGATGGATGGAAGGATGGATGATGGATGGATGGATGGATGGAAGGATGATGGATGGATGGATGGATGGGGGGCACCACGGGGAGGGCAGGGGGTCCCCAGCCGTGCCCTGAGCCCCACGGTGTCCCCGCAGAGAACCAGGCTCACTTCGAGCGGCACCGCTGGCCGCCGGTGTGGTACCTGAAGGAGGAGGATCTGTACCTGCGCTCCAAGAAGGAGCGGGAGCGCGAGGAGCAGCTGCAGCGCAAGCAGCACCCCCGCAGCAAGTGGTGCTTCTGGAGACCCTCACCGCCCGTGTCCTGAGCGGGGGGGCTCGGGGAGGGCACCCCCGTGTGGGGCTGGGGGGCTCGGCAGGGCTGGCAGCCCCTGGGCTGAGCAGGGGGTTCGGCCCCGGGCTCCCCGTGCAGGGTGAGGGGGCTCAGCTGGGCTGGGGGTCCCTGTGGTGAGTGGGGGGCTCGGGGCTGGGGGGCTTGGATGGGCTGGGGGGTCAGGTCCTGAGACCCCCACACTTGACTTGGGGGGCTCAGCTGGGCTGGGGGTCCCTGTGTGGAGTGAGGGGCTTGGGCCTGGGGCTTTTATAAAGGGCTGGGGGGCTCCCATGCAGGGCCAGGGGTCCCTGTGCTGGGCTGGGGGTCCCTGTGCTGAGGGCCCTGGGCTCCCATGAAGGGCTGGGGGTCCCTGTGCTGGGCTGAGGGGCTCAGGACCCCCACCCTCAGCCCCAGGGACCCCACACTGAACAGAGGGGTTGGCCCAGGACCCCCCCACCCCGGGCTGTGGCTCTCAGCCCTGGGACCCCCCCCCCCCCCCCAGAGCACTGACCAGGGGGCTTGGCCGGGGCGGGGGTCCCCAAGGGCTTGTTTACCCCCCCGTCCCCGGCTGTTTACAGGCTCTGCCGGCTCGCAGCCCCCCGGTGCCACCGTGCCTTTCCCCGGTGAGGGTTGGGGGGGCCGTGCTGAGCCCCCTCCCCCGGCAGGGCCCCCTCCCCATGGCTGGTGCTACCTCTGACCGAGCAGTGTTTGGGGCTGGGGGTGCGCGGGCAGCGGGGGCTCTGCCGCTCCCCCTTTCATTTCTGGGGGGTCCCCACCCCCGTAGGGCTCTCTGGTGCTGTATTTTCCCCCCGTCTTCACGGGGGGGTCCAAGCTGTGAGCAGGGCGGGTGGGTGGGTGGGTGGGTGGGCGCGGGGAGGGGTCCCTGGGTGCTTGTGTGGCTGCAGAGCCCCCGGCTCATCTCTGTGCCTTGGACGGGGGAGGATCATTGTCCCTGTCGCGGGGGTGTGGCATTGTCGCTGTCCCCTCCCCCCGGCTGAACTGCACAACCCTTTTACGATTTTTACACTTTTTTACCCCAGGAGCACAGCGGGGCCCCCCCCCCCCCCGGCCTCGGGGTCCCACCCGGCCCGGAGCGGGGCCCCCCCACCTCAGCAGCGGCTGTTTTAACCTTTAATAAAGCTTTTTGTAACGGAGCCGGACTCTGCTGGGCACCCCCAAACCCTGCTGGGCCCCCCCAAACCCTGCTGAGCCCCCCCAAACCCTGCTGGGCCCCCCCAAACCCTGCTGGGCCCCCCAAACCCTGCTGGGCACCCCAAACCCTGCTGGGCCCCCCAAACCCTGCTCAGCCCCCCAAACCCTGCTGGGCCCCCCAAACCCTGCTGGGCACCCCAAACCCTGCTGAGCCCCCCCAAACCCTGCTGGGCCCCCCAAACCCTGCTGGCACCCCCAAACCCTGCTGGGTTCCCCCAAACCCTGCTGAGCTCCCCCAAACCCTGCTGGGCCCCACAAACCCTGCTGGGCTCCCTAAACCCTGCTGGGTTCCCCCAATCCCTGCTGGCCCCCCCAAACCCTGCTGAGCCCTCCCCAAACCCTGCTGAGCCCCCCGAAACTCTGCTGGGACCCCCAAACCCTGCTGAGCCCCCCAAACCCTGCTGAGCCCCCAATCTCTGCTTAGCCCCCCCAAATCTGCTGAGCCCCCCAAAACCTGCTGGGTTCCCCCAACCCTGCTGAGCCCCCCAAATTCTGGTGGGCCCCCCCAAACCCTGCTGGGCCCCCCAGGAAGGAGTGACACGGGGGGGGTTCACTGGGGTGGATTTATTGTGGGGAGAACAGAAATGGGGGGACCTGTCCCACACATTAGGGGGACACGAGTGGGACATAAAGGGTGGGGGGGTCATTTATGGGTGGGGGAGACCCCCCGACAGGAGGGGTGGGGAGGGGTTGGGGGGTTCCCCCAGCTCAGGGCCTGAGCCCCCCATTTCCCCCTCCCTGTGAGCAGAGCCCGGGGTCACCTCAGCTCCCCTGGGGGGCTCGGGGACATCGGGGGGGGACCTGGGGCTGTCCCTGGGGTCCCGCTGCAGCTGCTGCTGCTCTTTCCAGCCCCGCAGCACAGCTGGAAACATCGCAAACATCTGGCCAGCTGCCATGGGACCGCGGCATCCCACGGGGCTTTGGGATCCTGGGGGGGTTGGGATGCAGGATGCCCCATGTCCCCCGTGTCGCCATGGGTTGTGTCCCCCATTTTGTGCCCTCCCCAGGAGCTGTGCCCGGCAGATGCCGCACACCGGGCTGGGCTCTGGGGGCAGGAGCAGCAGGTAGCACAGGTTTGCCGGGATCCTCCCGTCTGAGCCGGCTCCGTTCCCAGCCACGCCGCCCTCCGGGAAGGGCGGGAGCCACGGGAGGGTCCCGGGGCCGCTGGGAGCCACAGGAAGGTCCCGGGGCCGGTGGGAGCCATGCGAGGATCCCGGGGCCGGTGGGAGCCATGCGAGGGTCCCGGGGCCGGTGGGAGCCACAGGAGGATCCCGGGGCCGGTGGGAGCCATGCGAGGGTCCCGGGGCCGGTGGGAGCCATGCGAGGATCCCCTCGGGGCCGGTGGGAGCCATGCGAGGATCCCCTCGGGGCCGGTGGGAGCCATGCGAGGATCCCCTCGGGGCCGGTGGGAGCCACAGGAAGATCTCGGGGCCGGTGGGAGCTACAGGAGGATCCTGGGGCCGGCGGGAGCCGTGCGAGGATCCCGGGGCCGGTGGGAGCCATGCGAGGATCCCGGGGCCGGTGGGAGCCGTGCGAGGATCCCCTCGGGGCCGGTGGGAGCCACGGGAGGGTCCCGGGGCCGGTGGGAGCCACGGGAGGGTCCCGGGGCCGGTGGGAGCCATGCGAGGATCCCCTCGGGGCTGCGGGAGCCGCTCCCGGCCCTCGGGAGAGTTTCGGGGGGCACGGGGGGGATCCCGGCCGGGGCTGCAGGGGGGGTCTGTGCTCAGCCCTCACCCACGGTGGATTGTCCCGGCATTCCCGGTGGATTGTCCCGGCATTCCCGGTGGATTGTCCCGGCTCAGGCGGGGCCGTAGCACAGGATCTCGCTCAGGTCGTAGCCGGTGACAGCGAAGGTGTCCCCAGCAGGGTCACAGAAGCGGGCGCCGCACACCTGAGTGTCCGTCACACACTCGGCGTGGCAGTGCTGCACCTGCGGGGGGAGCGGATCCCGAGGATGGCCACAGCTCCAAGGGCCACATCCCTGTCCCCTGGCCCTGTCCCAAGCCCGGACTGACCTCGATGTCATCGGTGTCCGGGTCCCTGCTGAGCTTCCAGACGTGGACAAAGGAATCCTCTGCACCCGAGAGCAGCTGCCAGGGGAGCAGGGGGACAGTGGGGACACCACGGAGGTGGCAGCGCCACTGGCAGGGTGGGACACTGGGGTGGGATTTGAGGTTGGGATGCCAGGTGGGATGCGGAGTGAGATGCCAGGTTGAGATGTCAGGTTGGAATTCTTGTCACTCTGGGACAGGAATCCACCTGGGATGCCAGGCTGGGATGTCAGGTTGGAATTCTTGTCACTCTGGGACAGGAATCCACCTGGGATGCCAGGTTGGGATGTCAGGTTGGAATTCTTGTCACTCTGGGACAGGAATCCACCTGGGATGCCAGGTTGGAATTTCAGGTTGGAATGGCAGGTGGGAGGTCAGGTTGGGATTTCAGGATGGAATTCCAAACTGGGATTTCTGGTTGGAATGCCAGTTGGCATGTTGGGATGGGATTTCAGGTTGGAATGCCAGGTTGGGATTTAGGTTGGAATTCAAAGTGGGATGCCAGGCTTGGGATTTCAGGTTGAAATGCCAAATGGGACATGGGATGGGATGGGATGGGATGGGATGCCATGTTGGAATTCAAAGTGGGATGCCAGGCTGGGATTTCAGGTTGGGATTTCAGGTTGGAATGCCAAATGGGACATGGGATGGGATGGGATGCCAGGTTGGGATTTCAGAATGGAATGCCAGGTTGGGATTTCAGGATGGGATACCAGGTTGGAATTTTAGGTTGGAAGGCAGGTTGGAATGCCAGGCTGAGATGTCAGGTTGGAATGCCAGGTGGATGTTGGGGTGGGATGCAGGTTGGGATTTCAGACTGGAATTCAAGGTGGGATGAAAGGTTGGGATTTCAGGTTGGAATGCCAGGTGGGATGTCAGGGTGGGATGCCAGGTTAGGATTTCAGGTAGGAATTTCAGGTTGGGATTTCAGGATGGAATTCAAAGTGGGATGCCTGATTGGAATTTCAGGTTGGAATGCCAGGTTACTATTTTAGCTTGGAATGCCAGGTTGGGATTTCAGGTTGGAATTTCAGGTTGAGATTTCAGCTTGGAATGCCAAGTTAAGATTTCAGGTTGGAATGCCAGGTTGGGATTTCAGGATGGAATTCAAGGTGGGATGAAAGGTTGGGATTTCAGGTTGGAATGCCAAGTTAAGATTTTAGGTTGGAATGCCAAGTTAAGATTTCAGGTTGGAATGCCAGGTTGGGATTTCAGGATGGAATTCAAGGTGGGATGTCAGGTTGGGATTTCAGGTTGGAATACCAGGTGGATGTCGGTGTGGGATGCAGGCTGGGATATTGGGCAGGATGCCAGCACGGGATGCTTTGGGTGCCCCCAGCTGTGCCCCCAGCTGTGCCCGTCCCCCCGTACCTTGCCGGTGAGCGGTGCCAGGTCGATGGCGTAGATCCAGCGGGCGTGCGCGCTGAGCTGGGCGCGGATCCGCCCCGAGCCCGCCTCCCACAGCCGGATCTGCCCGTTCCCGTAGCCCGCGGCCACGATCCCGTTCCACAGCGCCACCGAGGAGCACGTGCAGCTGCACACGGGGCCGGTGTCACCACCGCAGGGCTGTCCCCGCCCCGTGTCCGACACCCCGCGGCACCCCCGGCGCTCACCCGGAGCCCGGGATCTTCCCCAGCAGCGCGAACTCCTCCCCGCTGCTCCACAGGCACAGCGTCCCCGAGTCATCGGCTGTCACCAGGTCCCCCGCGCCGTCCTGTGGGGACAGGTGGCTCAGGGACACCGGGCGGTGTCCCCGCTTGGGGATGGCACTGTCCCACGGGCACCAGGACAAGCTGGGACAGCTCCTGAAGAGCTGATGGGCTGGAACTCGCCCGGCCCTGCCCAGGCTGCCAGGCCAGGGTGGATTCTGAGGAAGGATCAGGGCACCCCTCCCTCCCTCTGTGAGGATTCCCGGCCCTGGGAATGCCCCAGTGCAGCCCTGGGAAGCCTGGGAGCAAAGCCCGGGGTGGCAGTGGGAGGTGACACAAGAGCTCCGTGTCCCCATGGTGACACTGCAGCTCGGGAATGGCAGCTGGGGGATGAATTCCTTGGGGATCCCAGAGCAAGGAAAGTTCAGTGACTCATCAGGGAAAGTGCTGAGTGGGAGGAAAGTGCTTGGGGAGTCTGCAGGGACCTGCCCTGGGAGCTTCCAGGAGGCTGCAGGAGAGATGGGAGGAATTTGGGACAAAGGATGGGGTGACAGGACACAGGGAATGGCTTCCCACAGGAGAAGGGGAGATTTGGGTGGGATTTAGGGAAGAAATCCTTCCCTGTGAGGGTGTGGCTGCCCCTGGATCCCTGGAAGTGTCCAAGGCCAGCTTGGAGCCACCTGGGACAGTGGAAGATGTCCCTGATGAGATTTAGGGTCCCCCTGTCCCCCCATACCGGGGCCTGGCCCTGCTCGGCCGCCATGTCGGTGATGGGATCCCGGTGCTGCTCCAGGACCTCGCTCAGCGTCACGTTGGTCCCTTTAGGGGGGATGTCAAACACCAGCACGGCCCCAAAGGATGTCCCTGTGGGCTCAGGGGGGTCAGCAGGGGCTGGGCCAGCCCAGGGCCACCCCCCTGCCCACACCTGGGCTCACCCACGCAGACGAAGCGGCCGCCGGCAGCGGCGATGCCTCGGGCAAACACGGAATGTGCTGGAAGGGAAAGGAAAGGTTTGTGTCACTGTGGGACAGGGATTGGGCAGGGAACAGGTTTGTGTCACTGTGGGACAGGGATTGGGGCAGGGAACAGGTTTGTGTCACTGTGGGACAGGGATTGGGGCAGGGAACGGGTTTGTGTCACTGTGGGAGAGGGACTGGGGAAGGGAACAGGTTTGTGTCACCCTGGGACAGGGATTGGGGATGGGAACAGGTTTGTGTCACCCAGG
The DNA here is from genome assembly GCF_035770615.1 of Melospiza melodia melodia. NCBI lineage: Eukaryota > Metazoa > Chordata > Aves > Passeriformes > Passerellidae > Melospiza > Melospiza melodia. Next base: position 91,249,077 of record NC_086198.1, on the reverse strand, counting down.
GACAGGTTTGGGACAGGAATTGGGATGGGAACAGGTTTGTGTCACCCTGGGACAGGAATTGGGGAAGGGAACAGGTTTGGGACAGGAATTGGGGATGGGAACAGGTTTGGGACAGGGATTGGGGCAGGAAACAGGTTTGTGTCACCCTGGGACAGGTTTGGGACAGGAATTGGGATGGGAACAGGTTTGTGTCACTGTGGGACAGGAATTGGGAAGGGAACAGGTTTGTGTCACCCTGGGACAGGTTTGGGACAGGAATTGGGATGGGAACAGGTTTGTGTCACTGTGGGACAGGAATTGGGAAGGGAACAGGTTTGTGTCACCCTGGGACAGGTTTGGGACAGGAATTGGGAAGGGAACAGGTTTGTGTCACCCTGGGACAGGTTTGGGACAGGAATTGGGGATGGGAACAGGTTTGTGTCATCCTGGGACAGGGATTGGGGTGGGAACAGGTTTGTGTCACTGTGGGACAGGAATTGGGGGTCACACCCCAGTCCTGGCACATTTTTGGCTCTGTCACAAGAAGATTTTGAGGCGTTGGTGTGCAGGAGGTGGGGAAGGGGCTCAGCCTGGAGCAAAGGGGGATCAGGGCCTGTGGGAAATGGATTTGGAGAAAAGTTTTAGGGTTTGACAGAAGGGTTGGACAAATGGGGGCCTTGTGGCTCTGCACAACTCCTGCCAGGAGGGGACACAGGGAACAGGGACAGGATGAGAGGGAACAGCCCCAAGCTGTGCCAGGGGAGGTTTAGGTTGGACATTGGCAAAATTCCCTCCTAGGAAGGGCTGGAATTCCCACCCTGGCAGGGCTGCAGTGCCATCCCTGGGGGACTCCCAGCCCTGGGCAGGTGGCACTTGGGGACAGGGTCAGAGGTGGCCTGGCCAGGGCTGGGGGCTCGGGGGGATTCACCTGCTGGGAGCTCTGGGACATCCAGGGCGTGCCAGAACACCATGGTGGAGCCATCAGCGTCGTACATCTGCCATGGAGGGACAGCTGGGACACTCTGGGGGGACAGGGGGACACCCAGGACCCCCCAGTGCCCCTCAATGCCCCCCAGTGCCCCTCAATGCCCCCCAGGACCCCCCAGCACCCCCAGGCCTCACCTGCACCCCGCGCTGGGACGTGAGCACCAGCAGCACCCGCGATGGCAGCTCGCACCATGCGGCCTGTGGGGACACAGAGGGGACACTGAGGGACCCCCTGTCCCCTCTGGGGACACTGAGGGACCCCCTGTTCCCTCATGGGGACACTGAGGGACCCCCTGTCCCTTCTGGGGACACTGAGGGACCCCCTGTCCCCTCTGGGGACACTGAGGGATGGTGCTGTCCCCTCCTGGGGACACTGAGGGATGGTGCTGTCCCCTCATGGGGACATTGACAGACCCCCCTGTCCCCTCCTGGAACACTGAGGGACCCCCTGTCCTCTCTAGGGACACTGAGGGATCTCCTGAGGACACTGAGGGACCCCCTGTCCCCTCCTGAGGACACTAAGGGACCCCCTTGTCCCCTCCTGGGGACACTGAGGGACCCCCGTGTTCCCTCATGGGGACACTGAGGGACCCCCTGTCCCCTCCTGGGGACACTGAGGGACCCCCCTGTCCCCTCCTGGGGACACTGAGGGACCCCCTGTTCCCTCATGGGGACACTGAGGGACCCCCCTGTTCCCTCCTGAGGACACTGAGGGACCCCCCGTCCCCTCATGGGGCAGCACCCCCAAAACATCCCTACCCAACCCCACCTCCTGGGGGTCTTCCCCCGGAGCACCCCCAAAATCCCGGCCTGAAACCTCTCAAATGCTCCTCCAGGAGAACCCCAAATTCCTGCCCCTGGATCAGGAGCCCCCAAATCTCCTCCTGGAGTCCCCCAAACCCCTCCCGAAACAGGAACCCCCCCAGTCTCCTCCTGGAGCCCCCCAAACCCCTTCTCCTGGAACAGGAGCCCCCCCAGTCTCCTCCTGGAGCCCCCAGCCCCTCTCCCGGGGTGCCATCCCCTCCCCCAGGTGTGTTTGGTGCCCCCCTGTGCCCTCAAGGACCCCCCAAATCTCCCCAGACCCCTCAGGGGGCTCCTTCCCCTCCCCTGCCCACACTCGGAGCCCCCCAGGATCCTGAACCCCCCACACCCCAAACCAGTGCCAGGGCTGTGACACGGCCCCCACCCAGTGCCAGGGCTGTGACATGGCCCCTCCTCAATGCCAGGGGGTGCCAGGGCTGTGACACGACCCCTCCTCAGTGCCAGGGCTGTGCCACGGCCCCAACCCAGTGCCAGGAAGGTGCCAGGGGGTGCCAGGGCTGTGACACAACCCCCATCCAATGCCAGGAGATGCCAGGGCTGTAGCATGACCCCAACCCAGTGCCAGGAGGTGCCAGGGCTGTGACACGACCCCCACCCACCCCCATTTCAGTGCCACGGCTGTGACACGACCCCCACTCAGTGCCAGGGAGGTGCCAGGGCCATGACACGACCTCCCCCCGGCTGTGACACGACCCCTCCTCAATGCCAGGGGGTGCCAGGGCTGTGCCACGCCCCCTCCCCAGTGCCAGGCGGTGCCAGGCCCGGGTGCCACCCCCTGCCCGCTGCCATCAGCACCCAGCCCAGGCTGTCCCCGTGCCTCACCTGTGTCAGCAGGGGGGTGCTGAGGGCAGAGCCCCCTCCCCGCGCCTGCAGCTGCCGCGGGTGCCCCTCGGTGCCCAGCAGGCTGAGGCTGGAGCCGTGCACGGCGCCGAAGGCGGGGCCGCGGCCGGGCGGGCACAGCACGGCCAGGTTGTTGTAGAGGGCAGAGCTGCTGCTGCGCAGTGCCAGGCTGCGCTCCCGCCGGTACGGCCTGCGGGCACACAGCGGGCACGGGGTACAAGTCCATCTGAAAATCCTTCATGTTTTGCCTCACAATTGTCACGAGAAAAGACTGCCTGTTGTGGTGTGCTGTAATGTCCCATTTTGGCCTTCCAGGTCATCCCCCCAGGTGTGCCTGTGCCTCTCTCCCTTCCCCCTTGCCCCCATGCTGAGTGAGTCCTGTCAATCAGGCTGAACATTCCAGCAAGGCGTCGTGTGGTTGGTCAAGTTCAAAGGATGCCACTCAGGCCCAGGGGTCATTGGCCTGTCTGGGTGTCATCTTCCCCTGAGACCCTGCCCCTCTCACCTGGTTGGTGGCTCACCTGTACCTCCCCTCCCCCTGTCCCTGAGCTTAAAAGGTGATCAGAGCATGCGGCCGAGTTCTGTTGGAGCAGTTGCTGACGTTCAGACCTCTGTAACCATGGAATGAACCTCTGGACATTAAACCCTCCAGCAGAATCCTCTCCTTTTTCTCTTCACCATCGCCTGAAGCCATTCCTCCTGAGGTAAACGGGGTTCCTAACAAGCCTGGACTCGTTCAGTGCCCAGCTGCAACCACCAGCAAGCCAAGGTATCTCTGGGGTGACACACCGCAGTTGCTGCCTTTGGCCCAGCAGCAAGGGTCAGACTGGCCCAGGCACAATCTAACTGGTAATATTGGGAGCCTTTTTTCCAATAACTGCCGAAGGGTTAAAGCTGCTGAGCCGGTTGGGAAAGTGTAGTAGATAGGTACGGGCACTCGGAAAATCTGGCGATGTCACGGAAAGCAGCAGGATTCCTCTCCTCCTAACGCCCAGTGATAAAGGATCACCCAAGAATGCAGTCCCCCCTAACATTAGTAACCTTCGACTCCTTACTAACCAATTACAGTAAGGTAAGACCCCCTGACGCAGAGAAAAAACTTTCCTGTAGTAGATAGGGTCAGGCGCTCGGAAAATGTCGCGATGTCACGGAAAGCAGTAGAATTCCTCTCCCCAGCAGTAGAATTCCTCTCCCCCTAACACCTAGTGATAAGGGATCACCCAAGAATGCAGTCCCCCCTAACATTAGTAACCTTCTACTCCTTACTAACCAATTACAGTAAAGTAAGACCCCCTGACGTAGAGAAAAAACTTTCCTGTAGTAGATAGGGTCAGGTGCTCGGAAAATCTCACGATGCCACGGAAAGCAGTAGAATTCCTCTCCCCCTAACGCCCCGTGGTAAAGGATCACCCAAGAATGTAGTCCCCCCTAACATTAGTAACCTTCGACTCCTTACTAACCAATTACAGTAAAGTAAGACCCCCTGACGTAGAGAAAAAACTTTCCTGTAGTAGATAGGGTTGGGCACTCGGAAAATCTGGCGATGTCACGGAAAGCAGCAGGATTCCTCTCCCCCTAACGCCCCGTGGTAAAGGATCACCCAAGGATGTTGTCCCCCCTAACATTAGTAACCTTCGAGTCCTTACTAACCAATTACAGTAAGGTAAGACCCCCTGACGTAGAGAAAAAACTTTCCTGTAGTAGATAGGGTCAGGCGCTCGGAAAATGTCGCGATGTCACGGAAAGCAGTAGAATTCCTCTCCCCAGCAGTAGGATTCCTCTCCCCCTAACGCCTAGTGATAAAAGATCACCCAAGAATGTTGTGCCCCCTAACATTAGTGACTTTCGAGTCCTTACTAACCAATTACAGTAAGGTGAGACCCCCTGACGCAGAGAAAAAACTTTCCTGTAGTAGATAGGGTTGGGCGCTCGGAAAATGTGCGAAGTCACAGAAAGCAGCAGGATTCCTCTCCCCCTAACGCCCAGTGATAAGGGATCACCCAAAAATGTAGTCCCGCCTAACATTAGTAACTTTCAACTCCTTACTAACCAATTAAGGTAAAGTAAGACCCCCTGACGTAGAGAAGAAACTTTCCTGTAGTAGATAGGGTCAGGCGCTCGGAAAATCTCACGATGTCACGGAAAGCAGTGGAATTCCTCTCCCCTTAACGCCCAGTGACAAAGGATCACTCAAGAATGTAGTCCCCCCTAACATTAGTAACTTTCGACTCCTTACTAACCAATTAAGGTAAAGTAAGACCCCCTGACGTAGAGAAGAAACTTTCCTGTAGTAGATAGGGTCAGGCGCTCGGAAAATCTCACGATGTCACGGAAAGCAGTGGAATTCCTCTCCCCTTAACGCCCAGTGACAAAGGATCACTCAAGAATGTAGTCCCCCCTAACATTAGTAACTTTCGACTCCTTACTAACCAATTAAGGTAAAGTAAGACCCCCTGACGTAGAGAAGAAACTTTCCTGTAGTAGATAGGGTCAGGCACTCGGAAAATCTCACGATGTCACGGAAAGCAGTGGAATTCCTCTCCCCTTAACGCCCAGTGACAAAGGATCACTCAAGAATGTAGTCCCCCCTAACATTAGTAACCTTCGAGTCCTTACTAACCAATTACAGTAAGGTAAGACCCCCTGACACAGAGAAAAAACTTTCCTGTAGTAGATAGGGTCAGGCGCTCAGAAAATCTGGCGATGTCACGGAAAGCAGCAGGATTCCTCTCCCCCTAACGCCCCGTGATAAAGGATCACCCAAGAATGCAGTCCCCCCTAACATTAGTAACTTTTGACTCCTTACTAACCAATTACAGTAAGGTAAGACCCCCTGACACAGAGAAAAAACTTTCCTGTAGTAGATAGGGTCAGGTGCTCGGAAAATCTCACGATGCCACGGAAAGCAGTAGAATTCCTCTCCCCCTAACGCCCCATGGTAAAGGATCACCCAAGAATGTAGTCCCCCCTAACATTAGTAACTTTCGACTCCTTACTAACCAATTACAGTAAGGTAAGACCCCCTGACACAGAGAAAAAACTTTCCTGTAGTAGATAGGGTCAGGCGCTCGGAAAATCTGGCGATGTCACGGAAAGCAGCACGATTCCTCTCCCCCTAATGCTTAGTGATACAGGATCACCCAAGAATGCAGTCCCCCCTAACATTAGTAACCTTCGAGTCCTTACTAACCAATTACAGTAAGGTAAGCCCCCCTGACGTAGAGAAAAAACTTTCCCAGTATAAAACCCGACGAGACAAGACAATAAAAGTCTTGAACCGTCCACCATACTGGTGTCTGCGTGTGTTCTTAGCCCGAGTAACCCTAAAGAATTTAAGTCGCCGTGCCGTTTCCTCAGAACCAAGTCACCTCGCCTTACATCAAAAAGCGACACTTTCCCAGTATAAAACCCGACAAGACAAGACAATAAAAGTCTTGAACTGTCCACCATACTGGTGTCTGTGTGTGTTCTTGGCCCGAGTGCCATTTCCTCAGAACCAGGTCGCCTGGCCTTGCATCAGAAAGCAACAGGAAAGGAAGTCTCCTGCTTCTCTAGTGTGTTCACAGGTGGTGTCTGCAGAACACTCGAAGGGGGCATGCTGCCCTTTCCTGGACAATTGAACTGGACTTTCTTCCAAACTCCTGACCTGGCTGGACTGAGCTCTGCGGTGGCTCCCCCCTGCTCCATGAGAAGACCTCTCTTGCCTGTCTTCAACCACCGTGATGGACCAACCGAGATGAGAATCCCCTCATCAAGGAACCAAGAACCCCTCTGGCACCCCTTTGGCACCCCCATGGCACCCCCCTGGCAAGCTCCTTACCTGTGAGCATTCGGCCATGAAAACAATGGAACTGTCTCACCCCCTCCTCCTGTTCCTATTCTTCTCCCCTCCATGGAAACCTAATTTCAGCCACCCTTCCCCCAACCGAGAACAGTATAAATATTGGGGTTCGGTCTGACTGCCCTTGGAGATCTCCCCAAGACGTGTGCCAGCGAGTTTCAGCGGTGGGACCCCGAAGACGTCACGTTTTGGTAGCTACACTCCATTCCCTGACCTCCTTTCCTCCCTTTTTTCTCCTTGTCCTACCCTTCTCTTCCCCGGATCCCTTCACCAAACGCATATTTAGCTGTGGTTATAATCAATAAATTGCACCTTGTTGATTTGTTACTGCAAAACCCCCTGTGCCTTGTGTTGGTTATTTTTGCACCCAAAAATCATTCGTCACCCGTTCCTTTCGGGCGGACCTTCACAAACGGGCACCGAGGGGCACCGGGGGGCACCGGGGGCACCGCCAGGGGGGTGTGGGGCGGATCTGAGGGCTGGGGAGGGAACGGGGAGGATTCAGGAGGGGCCGGTGTGGGGCTGGGGATGGGTCCAGATGGGGAGGGGCAGATCTGGGGGGGCTGGGGGCAGATCCAGGGGGGTGCGGGGAGCTCCGGGGGGGGCTGGGGGTAGGTTCAGGGCAGGGGAGGGGCAGATCAAGGGGAGAGAGGGGCAAATCCAGGGGGGCTGGGGGTATATCTAGGGGGGTTGGGGGTAGGTCCAGAGGAGCAGGGGGAAGATCCAGGGGGCTGGGGGTAGATCCAGGAGAGTGGGGGACAGCTCCCAGGGGGTCTGTGGAGCTCCAGGGTCTGGGGGTAGATCCAGGGGAGGGGGGGCAGATCCAGGGGTTTGAGGGCAGATCCAGGGGGCAAGGGGCAGATCCAGGGGGCAGGGGGCAGATCAAGGGGAGGAGAGGGGCAGATCCAGGACTCTGGGGGCAGATCCACTCCTCTCCCTTCCCAGCGCCCCCCACAACCCCCGGCCCGATCTCCTGTGCCAGGGACCCCAGCCCAGCCCCACCTCACGGACCCCCCGAGCCCTCCCCGAGCCCTCCCCGAGCCCCCCGCCCTGCTCGTTCCGCCCCCGGTTCCCCTCAGTGCCCCCCGGTTCTCCCTCCGGTCCCCTCAGTGCCCCCCGTTCCCCCTCAATGTCCCCGGTTCCCCTCAGGCCCCCCCCCGTCCCCCCTCAGTGCCCCTGGTTTCTCCCCCGGTTCCTCTCAGCGCCCCCCGATCCCCTCAGTGCCCCTCGGTTCTCCCCGTTCCCCTTCAGTGCCCCCGGTTCCCCTCAGTGCCCCTTCAGTGCCCCCGGTTCTCCCCGTTCCCCTCAGTGCCCCCCGTTCCCCCTCAATGTCCCCCGTCCCCCCTCAGTGCCCCTGGTTTCTCCCCCGGTTCCTCTCAGCGACCCCCGATCCCCTCAGTGCCCCTGCCCCCCCTCAGTGCCCCCCGGTTCTCCCTGTTCCCCTCAATGTCAGCGCCCCCCCCGGTCCCCTCCCGTTCCCCCTCAGTGCTCCCCGGTTCCCGCCGGTTTCCCCTCAGTGCCCCCCGGTTCCCCTCTAGCGCCCCCCGTTCCCCTCAATGTCCCCGGTTCCCCTCAGTCCCTCCCGTTCCCCTTCAGTGCCCCCGGTTCCCTCTCGGTTTCCCCTCAGTCCCCCCCGGTTCCCTCCCGGTTTCCTCCCGGTTTCCCCTCAGTCCCCCCCGGTTCCCCGCCGTTCCCGCCCCCCCCCGCCTCGCTCACCCGGTGCTTGCCGCCGCCATGGAGACGCGTCGCGGCGTGATGACGTAAAGGCAACCGGCGCACGGTGATTACGTCGCGTTGCCGTGGAGCCCAGGACGCCAAAGGGGCGGAGATGGCGGAGGTGGGACTGGGATGGACTGGGGGAACTGGGAGGGACTGGGATGGACTGGGAGGGACTGGGAGGGACTGGGGGAACTGGGATGGACTGGGAGGGACTGGGAGGGACTGGGGGAACTGGGATGGACTGGGAGGGACTGGGATGGACTGGGATGGACTGGGGGAACTGGGAGGGACTGGGAGGGACTGGGAGGGACTGGGGGAACTGGGAGGGACTGGGAGGGACTGGGGGGAACTGGGATGGACTGGGATGGACTGGGATGGACTGGGAGGGACTGGGAGGGACTGGGAGGGACTGGGAGGGACTGGGGGAACTGGGAGGGACTGGGAGGGACTGGGGGAACTGGGAGGGACTGGGATGGACTGGGATGGACTGGCAGGGACTGGGAGGGACTGGGGGAACTGGGAGGGACTGGGAGGGACTGGGGGAACTGGGAGGGACTGGGAGGGACTGGGGGAACTGGGAGGGACTGGGAGGGACTGGGAGGGACTGGGGGAACTGGGATGTACTGGGATGAGCTGGGATGTACTGGGAAGCCGTGCTGAGGTGGGCTGGGATGTATTGAGCTATACTGGGATGTACTGGGATGAGCTGAGGGGCCCTGCTGGGCTGTGTGGCAGTGCACTGATCCATACTGGGACACACCAGTCCATACTGGGACACACCAGTCCATACTGGGGCACACCGGTCCATACTGGGGCACACCGGTCCATACTGGGACACACCGGTCCGTACTGGGGTGCACTGGGCTGCATGACAGTGTACTGGTCCATACTGGGACACACCGGGCCGCTCCCGGGGCACACCGGGCCGCACTGGGACACACCGGGCCGTACTGGGACACACCGGTCCATACTGGGACACCCCGGTCCACACTGGGGCACACCGGGCCGCTCCCGGGGCACACCGGGCCGTACTGGGACACACCGGGCCGCTCCCGGGGCACACCGGGCCGCACTGGCACACACCGGTCCATACTGGGACACACCGGGCCGCACTGGGACACACCGGGCCGCTCCCGGGACACACCGGTCCGTACTGGGACACACCGGGCCGCTCCCGGGACACACAGGATCTCTCGGTGCCTCTGTCCCCGCACAGAAGGGGAAATCCCGCGGCGCCGGGGCCCGATCGAAGCAGGACAAGCCCCGGGCGCGGCCGTCCCGGCGGGGCTCCCCGCGGGGCTCGGGCCGCCCCTCGCCGCAGCCCAGCCCGTCCCCGGAGCCGCCGGAGCCGCTGGACGTGGAGCCGCTCCTGGACGAGCTCCTGCAGCGCGTCCTGGCCGAGGTGGCGCTGGCGGCCGTGGCCCGGCAGGTGAGGGACCCCTCCCCGCCGTGATTCGGGGGTTTCGGGGGGCCGGGGCCGCGGGCGGGCTCTCAGCGCCATGTCCCCGTGCCCAGCGGGTGCCGTTCGCGGTGGCGCGGGCGCGGGATGCCATCCTGTTCGTGGCCGAGTGGCGCTTCCTGGTGCGCGATGACAAAGTCCCCGAGCCCGAGGGGGACCCGGAGCCCGAGCGGGACGGGGCCTGGAAGGAGGACGCGGAGCCCCCGGCCGGTGTTTGGGACTCGTGGACACCGGGCGTTGTCGCCGTCGCCGAGGCGTCTCCGGCCTCGGAAGAGGTGAGAGGGCCCCCGAGCCCCGGAGGCCGCCCGGGCCGCGGGATGGCGGTGTCACCGCACCCGTCCCCTCTGTCCCGTCTGTCCCCTCTGTCCAGCTCTCGTCCGGGGAGCTCTCCGAGGCAGACGAGGCTCAAAGTCCGCCCGTGGGTCCCGGTGAGGCTCCCGGTGCTGCTCCCGCCGTGGATTCCCCTCGGCCCCGCGGTCCGGTCCCGTCCGGGGCTCTCCCGGTGGCAGCCAAAGGTCCCGTCGGTCGCGACACCGCCGTGGGTGTCCCTCTGTCCCCGGGCCAGGTGAGACGTGCCCCGATTCCCCCTCTCCGAGACCCCTCGGGCTGAGCCCCAGCGGTGTCACCCACACCGGGATGACCGCGCACCCACACCGGGTCCCTCTGCCCGCCGTTCCAGTCCCGCTCCGCCGCCGCTCCCGTTCAGCCTCCCGGTCCGCGACCGCCGCCCCGCCCGAAGCCGCCCAGGGCTCCGCAGCCCCGCGAGCGCGGCCGCCGCCGCTCCCGGTCCCCCGGGAGGCGCCGCCAACCCTGCCGGCCCCCGCAGCCCCGGGCGGCCCCGCCGGTCGCGCCGCCACCCCCGGTTCCCCGTCCAGTCGCGCCCCCTCCCCCGGTTCCGCCGCCGGCCGCTCCCCCTGAACCCGCAGCACCGGCAGCACCGGAGCCCCGCGAGCAAGAGGCAGCCCCGCCACCACCATCATCATCCTCCCGCTCCAGCGCGGCGTCCGTCCCCCCGCGGCGCCCCTCCCGCAGCCCCGGCGTGCCCCGGCTCGGTGCCCGGCGCGGCGCCTCCCGCTGGGTGCTGCCCGAGGTCAAGGTGCTGGACGTGAGCACCGAGGCCGAGCGGCCGCGCTTGGGAGCGTCCCGGAGCCGGTTACCGGTGCCGGGATCCCTCGTGCAGGTGATCCCGGGCACGGCCCGCGCCGCCAGGGCCGAGCCGCAGCTCTGCGACCCCTGGCTGGCCTCGGTGCGCCTGGCCCCCGGTGTCACCGTGCGCTGGGGACACTGCGAGCGCCGCGGGCCGGCTCTGGCGGGGCACGCCGGGGACGAGCAGGGGGACGAGGCGCTGAGGAGGGCGGAGAAGGACCTGAAGCCCATCCTGCCCTACCCGGAGTGCCGGCTCTCGGAGTACAGAGAGGCGGAGGAGTGGCAGGACAGCCCGCTGGAAACGGAGCGGCTCCCGGGGCCGCTCCTCCCGGCGCCCGGTCCCGCTCTGGGGGGGTCCGTGTCACCCCGGGTGTCGCCGGTGCAGTGGCTGGAACAGGCTGCGGCCTCGGGGGACCCTCCCGGAGATCGGGGGTCTTTTTCTCAGAAGTAAATAAAAAATCCACTAAAATGAGTTTTGCGGAGCTCACGGTGCCACCCGCACTTGGCGAGTCCCCGCAGCCCCTTTGTCCCCAAATGGGCGATGTGACACGGTGACACGTATGGCTTTGGCCGGCGACATCCCGTCCTGGGGAACGGCGACGGGGCGGGCAGAGGGTGCCCGGAGCCTCCTCTGCATTCCCGGGAGCTCGGGGTCCCTCGCTGGGATTGTCCCCACCCCACAGGGACCTGCTCCAGCCCTGGAGTGTCCCCGCACTGCCCGAAGGGGACATCGGGGGACATCGCCCCTCCTGCAGCCGCCCCGGGGGTGCAGAGAGTCCGAGGCGGCGCGGGCCAACAGCCCTGGGGACGCTGAGGTGGCACCGGGGACACTGAGGTGGCACCGAGGACAGCGGTGTGACACGGGGAGCTTTACCTGTCCCCCGAGTGGCATCCATAGAGACCCTCATTAGCATATTAGTGGGCGTGGTTTCAACTCATTAGCATGAGGTGCCACGCCCCCCCCCCGGGTTTGCTGTTTCTTTCGGCACCAGGTGAAGTCTCAGGCGCGGATTTCGGCTCCTCATTAGCAGAGATAATTATGTGGGCGTGGCTTTCAGTACCTAATTAGCGCCAGAGGGCGTTCACCACTTAATTGAGCGCTCATCGAGGGTTCATTCTGGCGGCCCTACAAAACAGGGAACCCCCAAATCACCCATCCTATTAGTGATGTACCAGCACATTTTTTGCGCTGGTACAATTCCTCCTGCGTTACTCAACACGACAGAGGAACGTTCCTCCCGTGTTACTCAGCACCGTAGGAACGTGTCGGGTCCAGCCTGGCAGAAACTGTTGGTGGAGGAAAACAAAGCCCAGGTGTTTTTACAGCACCACAGGTTGTTAAAAGGAATAAATGAGGTGTAATTTCCTGACAGGGTGGCCCTGGGGACAGTGGGGTGGCACGGGGGACACGTGTCTCACCCTCCTGCCTGCTCCAGCCACTCTGCTGTCCCCTCTCGGCTCTCTCCCGGAGCAGAGGGACCCGTGCCGTGCCGTGCCGTGCCACCTGCCGGGCAAAGGTCCCGCTGTGACCTCTGTCCCCAGCGCCACCCCGCTCCCGGCCATGGAGCTGCTGGGGGCTCTGAGCCCCCCGTGGTGGCTCCTGCCGCTCCTGCTGCTGGCCCTGCTGCTCCGGGCCACCCGCAGGAGCCCCTGGGACCCCCGCAAGTGTCCCGCCGACCTGACGGGCAAGACAGTGATTGTCACCGGAGCCAACAGCGGTGAGCAGGGAGGGACGGCGGGGACACGCGTGTGGGAGGCGGCGTGATGGCTGCGGGGTGACCTGCAGGGGACATGGGTGTCCCTTGGCCAGCCCAGGACCCCAGTCCCCGCTTTGGCTGCAGAAGAAGCTGGTGGCCACCCCTGGGCACTCACGGCGTGCTCCTGGTGCCCCCTGCTCACCTTCCTTAACTCGGGACTGTCAATGACTGACGGACAAGGCCACCACGGCCACCATGTCACACCAGGGGTGGGGACACTGCTCCCACCTCTGTTCCGCTGCTGGGACCCCCAGGCTGGGGTTGGGACGTCCACACACATTTAGGGACAGAGTGACCCCACACGAGCTGGGCTCCATCCCCTCCCCAGCGCCCTCCATTCCCTGTTGGGCCGTTTTGGCTGTGCCAGGGGCTGCCCAAACCCGGGGACACCGACCCCAAAGGACCAACGGGACGCGGCTGGCATCCCCCACACCCTCCCCATGTCCCGCAGGCATCGGCAAGTGCGTGGCCATGGAGCTGGCCCGCCGCAATGCCCGCACCATCCTGGCGTGCCGGAGCCCGGAGCGGGGCCAGGAGGCCGTGCGGGAGATCCGGGCGGCCACCGGGAACCCGGCGGTGCTGCTGAGGCTGCTGGACACCGGCTGCATGGCCTCGGTGCGAGCCTTCGCCGCCGCCGTGCTGCGGGAGGAGCCGCGCCTGGACGTGCTGGTCAACAACGCCGGAGTCACCGGTAGGTGCCAACCGGGCAAAACCCTCCAGGGGCGCAGAGCCCCGTCCCGATGCCCACGGCGCTGCCCCACTATGGGGGCACCAGCTGTCCGTTTGTCTGTCTGCACTGAAGGCGTTTCAGACGGTAATTCTAAGCTGGGAGCTGGTGTTGACCTGTTGGAAGGAAGGAGGGCTCTGCACAGAGACTCAGATGGGTTGGATGGATGGGCAGAGTGCAGCAGCATGGAGTTTAATGAGTCTGAGTGAGAATTCTACCTTTTGGGCACAAAAATCCCCTACAGTGTTACAAACTGGGGACAGTGTTCAGGCAGAAAGGGACCTGGGGGTGCTGGTCCACAGCTGGTTGAACATGAGCCAGAAATGTGCGCTGGGGGCCAAGAAGGCAAATGGCTCCTGGGCTGGGTCAGGAACGGTGGGGCCACCAGGAACAGGGAGGTCATTCTGCCCTTGTAGAATGGTGGGGCCACCAGGAGCAGGGAGCTCATTCTGCCCTTGTAGAATGGTGAGGCCAGCAGGAGCAGGGAGGTCATTCTGCCCCTGAGGAATTGTGTGCCCAGCAGGAGCAGGGAGGTCATTCTGCCCTTGTAGAATGGTGGGGCCAGCAGGAGCAGGGAGGTCATTCTGCCCCTGAGGAATTGTGTGCCCAGCAGGAACAGGGAGGTCATTCTGGCCCTGAGGAATTGTGTGCCCAGCAGGAACAGGGAGGTCATTCTGGCCCTGAGGAATGGTGCGGCCACCAGGAGCAGGGAGGTCATTCTTGCCTTGAATAGTTCTGTGCCCAGCAGGAGCAGGGAGGTCATTCTGCCCCTGAGGAATTGTGTGCCCAGCAGGACCAGGGAGGTCATTCTGCCTTGAAGAATGGTGTACCCAGCAGGAACAGGGAGGTCATTCTGCCCCTGAGGAATGGTGTGCCCAGCAGGAGCAGGGAGCTCATTCTGCCTTTGTAGAATGGTGTGCCCAGCAGGAGCAGGGAGCTCATTCTGCCCTTGTAGAATGGTGTGCCCAGCAGGAGCAGGGAGGTCATTCTGCCCTTGTAGAATGGTGCGCCCAGCAGGAGCAGGGAGATCATTCTGCCCCTGAGGAATTGTGTGCCCAGCAGCAGCAGGGAGCTCATTCTGCCCTTGTAGAATGGTGTGCCCAGCAGCAGCAGGGAGCTCATTCTTGCCTTGAATAATTCTGTGCCCAGCAGAAACAGGGAGCTCATTCTGCCCTTTTCCTGGGCACTGGTGAGGGCACACCTTGAATGCTGTGTCCAGTTTTGTCCCTTCAGTTTGAGATGCTCAAGCACAAGGCTGGTGAGGGGTTTGGAACACAAACCCTGTGAGGAACATTTGAAGGAACTGGGGCTGTTCAGCCTGGAGAAAAGGAGGCTCAGAGGTGCCCTTATTGCTCTCTACACCTTCCTGAAGGGAGGTTTGGACAGCTGGGGTCTGTCTCTGACAGAACCAGAGGACACAGCGTTCAGCTACATCAGGGAAGGTACAGGTTGGATATTAGGAAGAAATTTTTCACCAAAAGAATAATAAAGCACTGGAATGCTTTTCCCAGGAAGGTGGTAGAATCACCATCTCTGGATGTGTTTAAAGAAGCCTGGCCATGGCACTTGGTGCTGTGGTCTGGGTAAGTTGTGAGGGCATGGGTTGGACTGGATGATCTGAGAGGTCTCTTCCAACCTCATCATTCTGGGATTCTGTGTTCAGACTCAGGTGTTTATTATTTCTTATCAGTAAAACAATCTCACTACTGTGAATTGGGCAGTTTTTCATTGGAAGGCACAACATGGCCAACAATCTCCTGTTATAAGGTCCTTTAAGACTAAATTATCCAATTAAGAGCTGACACCTGGATTATTTTCCCTTTTAACCCAGTAACTGATCCTAACATGGACTTTTCTGCCCAATTACAAAATGCCACCCAAACCCAAGAAGAAGAAGGAGGAAGAAGCAGCATGAAGAAGAAACCCAGGATGACACCCTGTGCCCTCCATCTTGCTGCCATCCACAACACACTAAAAATCCCAAACCCCAAATTTCTCACCCAGTGATACACCTACACTGCTCTCTGTAATCTATTTCACACTTTTGTGGATTCCAGTCTATTCTGGAGTCTAGGAAACTTTCTCCATGAATGAGGGTCAGAGTCAGTGCTGCCCTGGGGTCAGGGCACCCCAGAGCAGACACAGAAATATTAAATATTCCCAGTGCCCTGGGTTTCCTCACCCACCCTCCTTTCAGGGCTGCCCTTCGCCATCACGTCCGAAGGACTGGAGCAAACCTTCGCCACCAACTACCTGGGCCACTTCCTGCTCACCAACCTGCTCCTGGGTGAGTGCAGGGCTTGGGGGAGTCAGGGGGGCTCTGGGGACTCCACATTGGTGTAATTACCAATTAATAATTGGTCATTATTGGTATAATTACCAATATAGTTGGAGGGATGTGCCTTGGATTGTCTGGCACGAACCAAATAGCGGCACTGTGGTGTTTCACCCCAGAGACACTTTTGGCCAGCTGGATGTGTGGTGTTTCACCCCAGACAGACTTTTGGCCGGCTGGATGTGTGGTGTTTCACCCCACAGACACTTTTGGCCGGCTGGATGTGTGGTGTTTCACCCCAGAGACACTTTTGGCTGTGGGATGTGTGGTGTTTCACCCCAGAGATACTTTTGGCCAGGGATGTGTGGTGTTTCACCCCAGAGATACTTTTGGCCAGCTGGATGTGTGGTGTTTCCCCCCAGAGACACTTTTGGCCAGCTGGATGTGTGGTGTTTCACCCCAGAGACACTTTTGGCTGTGGGATGTGTGGTGTTTCACCCCAGAGACACTTTTGGCTGGCTGGGTGTGTGGTGTTTCACCCCAGAGCCACTTTTGGCCGGCTGGATGTGTGGTGTTTCACCCCAGAGACACTTTTGGCCGGCTGGATGTTGGAGCTGAGCACGTGGAGAGAAGTCCAGACATGCTGGGGCTCTGGTGGTGGTGGGATGGAGCTTCCTCTCATAGAGGATCTGCTCCTCAGGTTTCTCTCTGGCAGAGAGCTTTAAGGTGATGGTGAAGGGAAGGAGTCGGTTCTGCTGGAGGGTTTGGATCCAGAGCTTTATTGTGGCCCTCAGGCCTCTGAATCCAACAACTCCTCCAGCAGAACTCCCCAAAACACGTGGCTGCTCTTTTACCTGAGGGAGAGGAGGAGGGAAAGGGTAGGAGCCACCAACCAGGTACACAGAAGGAGCTCTCAAGGGACACCTGGATGGCCCAATGCCCCCCAGGGCTGGAGGCATCTTTTGAATTCTGCCAATTCTCTTCTGGAATGCCAGGACTGACAGACAGTGCTGGGAGGGGTCAGGAGAGGAGACTGGCACACCTGGCAGGGGATTATCAGGGGTATTGATGCAAACCACGGCGTGGCACCGCAACACCAACCCCTGCTTGGCGCAGAGCTGCTGAAGGCCTCGGCGCCCGCCCGGGTGGTGAACGTGTCGTCGTTCCGGCACAGCGTGGGCACGGCCGACAGCGGGTACCTGACGGGGCAGCGGCGCCCGGGCGGGCACGACGCCGCCTACAACAGCACCAAGCTGATGAACGTGCTCTTCACCGCCGAGCTGGCACGGCGCCTGCAGGGCACAGGTGGGTGCTGGGCCGTGCCACCCTGTGCCAACTCCCTGTGCCAGATCTCAGGGGCTGCCGGCAGAGCTGGGGGGTCTGAGAGACTCGCTGGGATGCCCCAAGGGTGGGAGTTCAGGCTGGGGGCTGCTCCCGTTGCTTCCTGAGGGATTTGGGGTCTCTGGGGTGCCACCCTGCTGATGGTGTGACCTGGCAGGGGTGCCAGCCAATGCGCTGAGCCTGGGTATGGTGGGATTTGGGGTCCCTGAGGTGCTACCCTGCTGACGGTGTGGCCTGGCAGGGGTGACGGCCAACGCGCTGAGCCCGGGCGTGGTGAGCACCAGCATCATGCGCCACTTCAGCCGGCCCGTGCGGGCGCTCTTCGCCCTCCTCCGGCCCTTCATGAAGGTGAGTGGGGCCGGTCCTGCCCATCCCGGGGGCAGCAGGGTGGGTGGCAGGGTGGTGCCAGCCCCCTCCTCACCCCCATTTCCCCACAGTCACCCGAGCAGGGCGCTGCCAGCACCATTTTCTGCTCCATCTCGGAGGAAGCCGAGGGCATCAGCGGGAAATATTTCGACAGCAGCTGCCGGCTGGCGCTGCCCTCGGAGCTGGCCCGCGATGCTGCCCTGGCTCGGAAGCTCTGGGAGGCGTCGGAGCGGCTGACAGGGCTCACAGAGCAGGGCTGAGCCACCGGGATGTCACCTCTCAGCACGGGAATGGGGACATGGAAGCTCTGGGAGGCGTCGGAGCGGCTGACAGGGCTCACAGAGCGGGGCTGAGCCGCCGGGATGTCACCCCTCAACGGGAGCACAGGGACACTGCTGCTCTGCTCGCCCTGTGCTGCCGAGGGGACAACGCGGTGCTGTCCAGCTGTGACAGCGACACTTTTATTAAAAACCCCGTCGCTACTCCCAGGTGATGTCCAGCTCCAGGCGCTGCTTCCTCACCTGGTGCAGGAAGCCGTCGTAGTCGCGCCGGTGGATGTCGGGGCAGCGCGACAGCTCCAGGCGCCGCAGGGGCCCCTCGGTGCCCAGCAGGTGCCACACGGTGCCCGGGCACACGCGGCTCCCGGCCAGCGACAGCTCCCGCAGCTCCCGCAGCCCCGGCAGCGCCGGCTCCAGCACCGAGTCCAGCGGGAAGGGCAGCGCCAGCAGGCGCAGGGTTTGCAGCTGGGGGGCCCCGCAGAGCAGCGAGGCCAGCGTGGAGCTCAGCACGGGCCCGTGCGAGGCTGGAAGGGGCCCGGCCAGGCTCAGCGTGAAGCTCTGGAGCTGGGGCAGCCCCCGGGGCAGCAGGTCGGTGGCCCAGCGCGGTGGTGGGGCACGGGGTTCCTCCTCTTCCTCCTCGGGGGGCTCCTGGTGGGCGTGGGGGTCTGGTGGCGCCTCCAGCTCGGCGGTGAAGCTCTGCAGGCCGGGGCAGCTGGCGAGGAGGGCGGGCAGCGACAGAGGGTCCCAGCAGGTGAAGCCGTGCAGGGTCAGGGCACGCAGGCGGGTGCCCAGGCTCTGCGCCAGGGGCAGCAGCGCTGCCAGCGCCCGGCCGTGCCGCCCAGAGCAGCCCAGAGTCACTCGGGACAGGCAACGCCAGCCCTGCAGCTCCCGGAGCCCCGAGGAGCCGGGATTGTCCCCGAGCCACACGCTGAGCTCCTCGGCTTGGGGACACACGGCGTGCACGGCGCTCAGGGCGTCCTCCCGCACCTCCTCCAGCTGCCGCAGGGGCAGCGTGAGCGGGGCTCCCTCCCCCGCCGCCCCCCGGCTCCGCGCCAGCTCCTCCAGCGAGGGGAATCCCTCCGAGTCCTCGGTGCCACCCAGCTGCCCCGAGCGCAGCAGGCACAGGGCATCCTGCAGGGCACCGTGTGCCAGCACCTCCAGGCACGGCAGCGCCAGCAGCAGGAAGGCCACGGCAGCCACCGCGTCGCCGTCCCCGGCGTGCTCCAGGTCGCGGGCCAGCAGCACGCGGAGCGCGGGGCAGCCCGGGCTGCGCTCGGCGGGGTCGTAGCCCAGGTGGCGCAGGGCGCGCGGGGTCACCTTCCTGCAGCCGCTGACATCGAGCTCCCGCAGGTGGCGGCAGCAGGAGCCCACGGCCGACAGCACCTGCAGGTTGGCCTGGGTGTGGGCCAGCCCCAGGCGGCGCAGGCGGGGCAGCCCCTCGGCCACGTCCACCAGCACGGCCGGGGACAGGCGCCCGCAGCCGCCCACATCCAGCACCGTCAGACCCTGCGGGCACACGGGGACAGCCTCAGGGGCGGGCAGGGCGCGCTGTGCCAGCCTCACTCCCTGCGAGACTCGGAGAGGGTGGGCAGGCACCGTGTGCTCCCACTGTCCCAGCGCCTTGGCACAGGGATGATGGCACCCCCAGCCCGATGGATGGTGGGCACCCCAAGCTCTAACCTGCTTATCCCATGGAAGGTGGGCACCCCCAGCCCCACAAAGAATGGGCACTCCTTTCCCACTCTCTCATCCCCTTAGAGAGTCTCACTCCCTGCCCCACACACCTTGGCACTCCCAGAGTGTTGTCACCCCCTGCCCCAGGGATGGTGAGCACCCACCCCAAGCTCCATCCCCCTTACCCCACGGACGGTGGGCACCCCCAGCCCTACAAAGGATGGGCACCCCCGTCCCACTGTATCCCCTAGAGGGGGTCACACCCAGCCTCACTCCCTGCCCCACACACCCTGGCACTCCCAGAGTGTCGTCACCCCCTGCCCCACGGAAGGTGGGCACCCACCCCAAGCTCCATCCCCCTTACCCCACGGAAGGTGGGCACCCCCAGCCCTACAAAGGATGGGCACCCCCGTGCCACCGTATCCCCTAGAGGGGGTCACACCCAGCCCCACTCCCCCTTCCCCTCAGCCCTGCTCCCCAGAGTGCCGTCACCCCATTACCCCACGGACAATGGGCACCCCCATCCCCCCGCCCTCTCTCCCAGCCCTGCCCCGTGCCCACCTGGCAGCGCAGCACGACGAGGTGCCCCAGGGCATTGTTGGCCAGGCCCGGGCAGGCCGTGAGGCTGAGCTGGCGCAGGTGTGGCAGCAGCAGCAGGTGCAGCGCCGCCCTCGACAGCCGCCGGCTCGTGCCCAGCAGCCGCAGCAGCTCCTGCACCAGCCCGCAGTCTGGGGGGCACAGCGGGGTCAGCCGGGCATGGGGACGCCCCCTGCCACCCCCCACGGGGGTCCCGGTGCCACGGGGCACCCCCAGAGCTCACCCAGGTCGTTGAAGGGCCCCACGAGGAAGCGGAACTGGTACTCGTCCAGGTAATTGTCACTGTAGTCCTTGGCCCAGAGGCTCTGCATGTGCTGCGCCAGGCTCTGCAGGCACAGCGAGGTCAGCGTGGGCACTGCCCGCCGCTGGGGCATCCCTGTGTGGGCACAGAGACAGGCACGGTCAGCGTGGGCACTGCCCGCCGCTGGGGCATCCCTGCAGGGCACAGGGACAGGCACAGTCAGCGTGGGCACTGCCTGGTGCTGGGGCATCCCTGCAGGGCACAGGGACAGTCAGGGACAGCCACTGTGCCACCAGGACATCAATGGGCCAGGCTCTGCAGGCACAGCAAGGTCACCGTGGGCACTGCCCGCTGCTGGGGCATCCCTGCATGGGCACAGGGACAGTCAGGGACAGTCACTGTGCCACCAGGACATCCCTGGGACAATCACAGCCACCACGGGCAATGCCCGCCGCTGGGGCATCCCTGCATGGGCACAGGGACAGTCACTGTGGGCATTGTGCCACCAGGACATCCCTGGGACAGGGGGAAAAAATAAACGGGGAAATGGGGAAAAGCGCTCTGGGAAATTGGAAAAAAAAAATGGGAAATGGGGAAAGAGCCCTGGGAAATGGGGAAAAAATTGGGAAATGGGGGAAAAAATGGGAAATGGGGAAAAAAGTTCAGGTACTGGAAAAGGAGCCGGTGGTGGGACAGGAGGAGACCCCCGGGAATGGGGAAAGCCCCTCCAGGGAGCGGCTGAGGAACAGGGAGAGAGCTCTGGGACACGGGGAGAGACCAGGGCAGGGCCGTGGCACTGTCACTGTCACCAGGGCAGGGCCGTGGCACTGTCACTGTCACCAGGGCAGGGCTGTGTCACTGTCACTGTCACCAGGGCAGGGCTGGGTGTCACTGTCACTGTCACTGTCACCATGGCAGGGCCAGGTGGCACTGTCACTGTCACCAGGGCAGGGCCGTGTCACTGTCACTGTCACCAGGGCAGGGCCGTGTCACTGTCACTGTCACCGTCACCAGGGCAGGGCCGTGTCACTGTCACCGGGGCAAGGTCCAATGGGAACTGCCATGGGCAGCAACGGGACACGGGGGATGGGACATTGGGAATGGGACACTGGGAATGGGACACTGGGAATGGGACACTGTGAGGGGACATTAAGATGGGACAATGGGATTGGATATTGGAAATGGGACACAGTGAATGGGACACCAGGAGGGGACATTGGGATGGGACATGGGGATAGGGCACCAGGACTGGGACATTGGGGATGGGACACCGGGGATGGGACACCAGGGATGGGACACCAGGAGGGGACATTGGGATGGGACACTGGGGATGGGACACCGGGGATGGGACACTGGGGATGGGACACCGGGGATGGGACAGTGAGGATATGACACAGGCGATGGGACATTGGGAATGGGACATTGGGGTGGGACACCAGGAGGGGACATTGGGATGGGAGACGGGATGGGACACGGGGATGGGACACCAGGAATGGGACAGCGGTTATGGGACATTGGGGTGGAACACCAGGAGGGGACATTGGGATGGGACATCGGGAATGAGATACCGGGATGGGACATTGGGATGGGACAGCAGGAATGGGACACCGGGAACGGGACAGTGGGGATGAGACACGGGATGGGACACAGGGAATGGGACATGGGATGGGAAACCGGGGATAGGACACTGGGGATGGGACACCAGGAATGGGACACGGGGATGGGACACTGGAATGGGACATTGGGGAAGGGACACCAGGAATGGGACACGGGGTGGGAGCGATCACGGGGACGGGACACGGGGACGGGACACGGGGTGGGAGCGATCACGGGGACGGGCCCAAACCCTTCCCGGAGGTTCCGGATCGGGTCCATCAGGGAAATCCCAAGGGAGGCAATTCCCCCCTTCCATCGGCCCCTTCCACTGGGGACCCTCGCTGACCTTGAGACCCCCCCCGCACTTTGGGGTCCCCTCTGCCCGCTCCCCTCCCCAAACCCCAAAATCCCAATCAGAACCGCGACCAGAACCCAACCCCAACCAAACCCCAAGAACACCCACGCCGTTCCCATGGCAACACCTCCCGCCACCCCCCAATTGCTGCGGGCGAGCCGCGCCAGCCCGGGAGCACTCACCGAGAGCCGCTCGATCCCGTCCCGCCGCGTTGCTTCCTCCTCCGTCTCCTTTTCCTCCTCATCCTCCTCCCCGGGCCTGGCCCCGCCATCACTTTCGCCGCCTTCACTTTGCTCACTGCGCATGCGCAAAGCGTGAAGACCCTTCCGCCTTTACTGCCCTCACGGGCTGCCCAATGCCCCGCCTGACTCCCAGCGCGGCCATACAGGCAGGGCGCGGGGGGACCTGATGAGTCAGGCATAGCATGGGGCAGCCCGCGGGGGCTTTGTTACCTTCCGCCCTTACTGCCCTCCCGGGCTGCCCAAAGCCCTGCCTGACTCCCAGCGCGGCCATACAGGCAGGGCGGGGGTGCCCGATGAGTCAGGCATAGCGCGGGGCAGCCCGCGGGGGCTTTGTCACCGGGCGGGGTCGACGGTACCGGGAGCGGCCGGGCCGGAGGTACCGGGGGAGGCCTGAGGGGGGTCGGGGGCTCCCGGGAATGGCGGGGATGCGGATTTGGGGCGGGAGATGTGGATTTGAGGCGGGAGAGACGCAGGGAGGAACGGCGGTGGCGGTGCGAGGCCGAGGGTCCTTCGTTGTGAGGGCTCTGAGGGGTTCCGTGAGGGGATTGGGGGGCTCTGAGGGGGTTCAAAGGATCTGCCTGTGGCTAAAGGGGATTTTAGGGGATTTTAGGGGATTTAGGGGCGTTCGAGGAGGTTTAGGGGTGTACGGAGGCATGCACAAGAGATTTGTGAAGGGTTTATGGGGTTTTTCTGAGGGATGCACGAGAGATTTGGGGTTTATGGGGTCTAAAAGGGTTTTGGGGCATCCTGACGTGGTTGTGGGGGCGATTTAGGGCTGTGTGGTTGGATCTGGGGGTATTTAGGGGCTGGGAGCTGTTTATGGGGTGTGGGGGTGTCTTGGGGGGGGTCTTTGGGGGCATTTTGGGGCGTGTTGAGTCATTTAGGGCTGTTTTGGGGGGGTTTAGATGTTTTTAGGGGCATTTAGGGTTTCTGGGAGGGTCTATATGGGTAAATGTGGGGATTTAGGGCTGTTTGGGGGGCATTTAGGACTATTTGAAAGGGGTTTAGGGTTTTTTTTTTTGGGTATTTTGGGCTGTTTGTAGCATATTTAGGGGTGTGTTGAGCCATTTAGGGTTGCTTGGGGCTTTTTGGGGTTGTGGGAGAGTCTGTAGGGGTTTCAGGGGGATTCGGGGCTGTTTGGAGGTGATTTAGGGATGTTTTGGGGGGATTTAGGGGCATTTGAAAAGGGATTTAGGGGTTTCTAGGGGTAGTTTGGGGTGGTGGAAGGGTCTGCAGGGAGATTTAGGGGTCTTGGGGTGGATTTCGGGGTGTTTTGAGGGCATTTAGGGCTGTTTGGGGAGGATTTAGGGGATTTTAGGGGCATTTAGGGCTGTTTTGGGGGGATTTAAGGATTTTGTGGGGGATTTAGGGCAGTTTGGGTTCTGCGTGAGGGGTCAGTGATGATGGGATTTAGGTGTGGGATTGACAAGGTGGCAATGACCCAGCCTGGAGCTAATTAACACCCGGGCTAATTAGGGGGAGCTCATTAAGGGTGCTAATGTGGGAAATTCCCACTCAAAGTCCAGGAGATTTTGGGATTTTGTGTGACCCTGCCCTCATTAACCCCATATAAACAATGAATTCCCGTTAATTAATTCCCAATAATCAACTCCCATTAATTAATAGCCAAAAAATAATTCCCAATAATGAAACCCTAAATTCCCACCGGGAAATCCCAAATTCCCAATGAGAAATCCCAAATTTCCAATGAAAAATCCCAAATCCCACTGAGAAATCCCAAATCCCCACAGGAAATCCCAAATCCCCATTGAGAAATCCCAAATTTCCAATGAAAAATCCCAAATCCCACTGAGAAATCCCAAATCCCCACTGGGAAATCCCAAATCCCCACTGGGAAATCCCAAATCCCACTGGGAAATCCCAAATCCCACCAGGAAATCCCAAATTTGCATTGAGAAATCCCAAATCCCACTGAGAAATCCCAAATCCCATTGAGAAATCCCAAATTCCCATTGAGAAATGCCAAATCCCACTGAGAAATCCCAAATCCCTTCAGGAAATCCCAAATCCCTTCAGGAAATCCCAAATCCCACCGGGAAATCCCAAATCCCACCGAGAAATCCCAAATCCCACTGAGAAATCCCAAATTTCCACTGGGAAATCCCAAATCCCGTTGAGAAATCCCAAATCCCCATTGAGAAATTCCAAATTCCCATTGAGAATTCCCAAATCCCCACAGGAAATCCCAAATTTCCATTGAGAAATCCCAAATCCCACTGAGAAATCCCAAATTCCCACCCCAATTTCCAGCAGTTTT
This sequence comes from Melospiza melodia melodia, assembly GCF_035770615.1. Lineage (NCBI taxonomy): Eukaryota > Metazoa > Chordata > Aves > Passeriformes > Passerellidae > Melospiza > Melospiza melodia. Next base: position 91,224,557 of record NC_086198.1, on the reverse strand, counting down.
TTGGGGTTTTCTTGTAGGGTTTTCAAAAATCCCAAAGAATTCCTGGAAATTTTGGGGTTTTTTTTGGGATTTTGGGATTTCTTTTTGCTCCCTCCGTTCCCAAACTTGGAGCTTTTGGGATCAAGCACCAAAATTGATGATTTTAGGGGATTTGAAGGGGAAATGAGGGATTTTATGGGATTTTGTGGGATTTATGGGATTTATAGGATTTCAGGGAGGTTCTGCAGGGCCTGAGGGGTGCAGAGCTCTGCTCTGTTTTTCAGGGATTTGGGGTTTTTGGAGGGATTTGGGGTTTTTTTTTTTGAAGAAATGGGGATTTTTAAAGAAATGGGTTTTTTTAGAAGTAATGAGGTTTTAAAGGATTGGGGTTTTTTGAAGAAATGGGGTTTTGATGGATTGGGGTTTTGTTAGAATGGGATTTTTGGGAGGGATTGGGGTTTTTTTGATGGATTGGGATTGTGATGAATTGAAGTTTTGATGGATTTGGGTTTTTTCATGGATTGGGATTTTGATGCATTTGGGTTTTTTTTGATGGATTGGAATTTTGATGGATTTGGGTTTTGATGGATTTGGGTTTTTTCATGGATTGAAGTTTTGATGGATTGAAGTTTTGATGGATTGGAATTTTGATGGATTTGGGTTTTTTTGATGGATTGGGATTTTGATGGATTTGGGTTTTTTTGATGGATTTGGGTTTTTTTCATGGATTGGAATTTTGATGGATTTGGGGTTTTTTCATGGATTTGGGTTTTTTTGATGGATTGGAATTTTGATGGATTGAAGTTTTGATGGATTTGGGTTTTTTCATGGAATGGGGTTTTGATGCATTGGGGTTTTTTAAGGGAATGGGCTTTTTAATGAATTGAGGTTTTGATGGGTTGGGTATTTTTCTTTTTTTTTTGAGGGAATTGGGTTTTGATGAATTGAAGTTTTGGTGGATTGGGGTTTTTTCATGGATTTGGGTTTTTTTCATGGATTGGAATTTTGATGGATTTGGGTTTTTTCATGGATTTGGGTTTTTTTCATGGATTTGGGTTTTTTTTGATGGATTGGAATTTTGATGGATTGGGGCTTTTTCATGGACTGGGGTTTTGATGCATTGGAGTTTTTTAAGGGAATGGGGCTTTTTAATGAATTGAGGTTTTGATGGGTTGGGTATTTTTTTTTTGATGGATTGGAATTTTGATGGATTGGGTTTTTTTTGATGGATTGGGGTTTTGATGGATTGAAGTTTTGATGGATTGGGGTTTTTTTGTTGGATTGGGATTGTGATGAATTGAAGTTTGGATGGATTTGGGTATTGATGGATTGGAATTTTGATGGATTGGGGTTTTTTTCATGGTTTGGGGTTTTGATGGATTTGGGTTTTTTGATGGATTGGAATTTTGATGGATTGAAGTTTTGATGGATTGGGGTTTGGGGTTTTGATGGATTGGGATTTTGATGGATTTGGGGTTTTGATGGATTTGGGTTTTTTTGATGGATTGGGGTTTTGATGGATTTGGGTTTTTTCATGGACTGGGATTTTGATGCATTGGGGTTTTTTAAGGGAATGGGGCTTTTTAATGAATTGAGGTTTTGATGGGCTGGGTATTTTTTCTTTTTTTTTGAGGGAATCGGGTTTTGATGAATTGAAGTTTTGATGGATTGGGGTTTTTTGCAGGGATGGGTTTTTTGGTTTTTTTTTTGAGGGAACACGGTTTTGATTGGGGTTTTGATGCATTGGGATTTTTTGAGGGAATGGGGCTTTTTGATGGATTGGGGTTTGGGGTTTTGATGGATTGGAATTTTGATGGATTTGGGTTTTTTTCATGGATTGGGATTTTGATGGATTGGGGTTTTTTGATGGATTGGGGTTTTTTGATGGATTGGGGTTTTTTGATGGATTGGGGTTTTTTGATGGATTGGGGTTTTTTGATGGATTGGGGTTTTTTGATGGATTGGGGTTTTTTGATGGATTGGGGTTTTTTGATGGATTGGGGTTTTTTGATGGATTGGGGTTTTTTGATGGATTGGGGTTTTTTGATGGATTTGGGTTTTTTTGATGGATTTGGGTTTTTCCATGGATTGGGATTTTGATGGATTGAAGTTTTGATGGATTTGGGTTTTTTTCATGGATTGGGGTTTTTTCATGGATTGGGATTTTGATGCATTGAAGTTTTGCTGGATTGGGGTCCATGGATTATGGAATGCCCTCCCCCCTGCTTTCCCCCCTCTCCCTGCCCTCATTCCCCAAAACCCTCCGAGTGCAGAGCCAGCTCAGCAATCCCTTCAAGCACCAGGGAATGAAGGTGAAACCTCGGAATTGAAACCCGAGGCTTTGAGATGCTGCAAACCCCGAAATTTCTGCTCCCTCCACCCCAAAAACTCCCGAGAATCCCCGAGCTCCTAAATCCGCTCATCCTGTGAGAGATCCCCCTGACCCCCGAGCTCCTAAATCCGCTCATCCCGTGAGGGATCCCACTGATCCCCGAGCTCCTAAATCCACTGATCCCCGTGAGGGATCCCACTGACCCCCGGGCTCCTAAATCCACTGATCCCCCTGAGAGATCCCACTGACCCCCGAGCTCCTAAATCAGCTTATCCCGGTGAGAGATCCCACTGACCCCCGAGCTCCTAAATCCTCACCCCGTGAGAGATCCCACTGACCCCCGAGCTCCTAAATCCTCACCCCGTGAGAGATCCCACTGACCTGCGGCGGGTCGGGCCGGGCTGCGGGGCCGAGCAGCGATCCCGGGAGAGGAGGAAGGAGCAGGAGGAGGAGGAGGAGGAAGGTGGAGGAGGAAGATGGGGAAGGAGAAGGAAGATCAGGAGGAGGAGGACGAGGAGGAGAAGGAAGGAGCAGGAGGAAGGAGGAGGAGGACGAGCAGGAGGAAGGAGAAGGTGGAGGACGAGGAGGAGGAGGAGGAAGGAGCAGGAGGAAAGAGGAGGAGGAGGAGGAGGAATTAGGAGGAGGAGGAGGAGGAGGTGAAGGAGAAGGAGGAGGAGGAGGAAGGAGGAGAAGGAAGGTGGAGGAGGAGGAAGGAGCAGGAGGAAGAGGAGAAGGAGAAGGAAGAGCAGGAGGAGGAGGAGGAAGGAGGAGAAGGAGCAGGAGGAGGAAGAGGAAGGAGAAGGTGGAGGAGGAGGAGAAGGAGCAGGAGGAAGGTGGAGGAGGAAGGAGGAGGAGGAGGAAGGAGCCAGGAGGAAGGAGCAGGAGGAAGAGGAGGAAGGAGAAGGAAGAGCAGGAGGAGGTGGAGGAGAAGGAGCAGGAGGAGGAGGAAGGAGGAGGAGGGAGGAGGAGGAAGAGGAGCAGGAGGAGGAGGAAGACGAGGAAGGAGGAGCAGGAGGAGGAGGAGGGTGCGGGGGCTGCGGTGGTGCCGCGGTGCAGCCGCAGCGCCGGGTGGGTCCTAGCGCCCCATGCAGCTCCACAGGGGAAAATCGGGAAAGAAATCGGGAAAAAATCGGGGAAAAGTAGTGAAAAATCGGGAAAGAAAACCGGGCAAAGAAAATCCAGAGAAAATCGGGGAAAAAATTGGGAAAGAAAAATCGTGAAAAAATCGGAGGAAGAAAATCGGGGAAAAAATCGGGAAAAATCGGGGAAAAATTGGGGAAAAATCAGGGAAAAAAATCAGGGAAAATCGGGGAAGATAATCGGGGAAAAATCGAGGGAAAACCGGGAAAAAAATTGGGGAAAAATCGGGAAAAAAAAATCTGGGAAAAATAGTGAAAAAATCGGGAAAAAGGCGGGAAAGAATAATGAAAAAATCCGGGGAAAAAATCGGGGAAAAATCGTGAAAAAACCGGGGAAATCGGAAAATGTAGTGGGAAAAAATCAGGAAAAATATGGAAAAAATACGTGAAAAAATCGGGGGAAAATCAGGGGGAAAATTGGGGAAAAATCGGGGGAAAATCGTGAAAAAATCTGGGGAAAAATCGGGGGGGAAATCGGGAAAAAATCGGAAAAAATTGGGGAAAAAATCAGGGAAAAATTCGGGGGGAAAATCGGGGAAAGAAAAATCGGGGAAAGAAAATCGGAAAAAATCGGGGAAAAGAAATCGGGGAAAGAAAATCGGGGGAAAAAATCGTGAAAAAATCAGGAAAAATTGGGAAAATTGGGGAAAAAATCGTGAAAAGATCGTGAAATAATCGGGGGAAAATCGTGAAAATCAGGGAAAAAATTAGAAAAAATTGGGGAAAAATCGTGAAAAAATCAGAGAAAATCGGGGAAAAATCAAGGAAAAAATTGGGAAAAAATCGGGGGAAGATTGGAGAAGAAAATCGGGGAAAGAAGATCGGGAGAAAATTGGGGAAAAAATTTGGGAAAAAATAGTGAAAAAAATGGGGAAAATCAGGGAAAAATCGTGAAAAAATCAGGGGAAAAATTGGGGAAAAATAGTGAAAAAATAGGGAAAAATCGTTAAAAGATCGTGAAAAAAAATCAGGCAAAATCGAGGTAAAATCTGGAAAAAATCATGAAAGAAATTGGGAAAAAATCATGAAAAAATCGGGGAAAAAACTGGAAAAAAATTGGTGAAAATGGGGAAAAAATAGTGAAAAAATCAGGGGAAAAATCGTGAAAAAATCGGGGAAAATCAGGAGAAAATCAGGAGAAGCAGGAGGGTGGGGTCGGGTGGAGCCCGGATAGGATGAGAGGGGACAGCATTAAGTTGGTTTTTTTTTGGCTGAAATTGGGTTTTTTGTTGTAGCTGGGTAATAATTAGTGTTGCCTTGATGGTTCTAGAAGATTGATTAATTACTTTATTCTGTTATTTTAATTAAGAAGGTTTGTACTTTATACTGTTCTGTTCTTTATACTTTATTTTGTTTTTTTATGCCGTCTTAAGAAGCTTTTTACTCTTACAGACAGATCTGATTGGTCAGTGAATTGAAACACCAAGTTTTTATTAATAGATTTCAATGAGTTTTAATGAATTTCAACACCGATTTCTTATTAATGAATTTCAGTGAATTTAATGAATTTCATTAAATTCATTAATTCCATAAATTTCAATGAATTCCAGTGAATTTCAGTGATTTTCAATGAATTTCAGCACCAATTTCTTATGAATTTCAGTGAATTTCAATGAATTTCATTAATTTCATGAATTTCTATGAGTTTCAGTGAATTTCAATGAATTTAATGAATTTCAGTGAGTTTCAGTGAATTTCAATGAATTTAAACACCAATTTCTTATTAATGAATTTCAATGAATTTAATGAATTCCAGTGAATTTCAATTAATTTCAGTGAATTAAATGAATTTCAATGAATTTCAACACCAATTTCTGGGAGTCCCTGAGAGTGGCACAAGAGATCCTTGGGAGTGGCATGGGTGGCACTGGGAATTGCTGGGAGTGGCATGGGTGGCACTGGGAATCCCTGGCAGTGACATGGGTGGCATTGGGGGTGGCACAGGTGGCACTGGGAATCCCTGAGAGTGGCATGGATGGCACTGGGACTCCCTGGGATTGGCATGGGTGGCACTGGGAATCCCTGGGAGTGGCGCTGGGAATCCCTGGGAGTGCAGTGGGTGGCAGCAGGAAATTGAAATCAGATTTAATCTGGGTGTGTTTCCCTGGAATCGTTTTTTGCAGACTCAGGAAGATTTCTTTATCCCGGCACTTTCTCATCCTGACATGGCAGTGCCTGAGTTTAGGGGAAAATTGGGAATTTTCCCTCTCTTTTAACCCCAAACCCAAAGGTTGTGGCAAGGGTGGAGCAGCCTTGGGGTTGTTGGGGTGTTCCTGAGGTCTTTAATTCCCAAAATTTCCCATTTTCCCTTAACTCAGGCCCTCCCAAATCTCCTGTCCCACCTCAGCTCCTTCTTTAGGCTCAGGATCCTTTGGGGTTTTTCCCAGCTCAGGATTTTTCCCCCTCAGGATTTCATTTCCACCCCAAATCCAAGCAGGAGGTGAGGAGTGGTGCCTGGGACTTTGCTGTGTTGAGAAATGGGATTTCTGGGACTCCAAAAGGCTTTTCCAGCTTCAAGAATTCCCTGATTTTGTTCAGTAATTCCATGATTTCCAACACAGGTCAGGCCCTTAACAAATCTCAGGCCCTCCCAAATCTCCTGTCCCACCTCAGCTCCTTCTTTAGGTTCCGGATCCTTTGGGGTTTTTCCCAGCTCAGGAATTTTCCCCTCAGGATTTCATTTCCACCCCAAATCCACCAGGGGGTGGGGAGTGGTGCCTGGGACGTTTAGAAATGGGATTAATGGGATTTCTGGTACTCCAAAAGGCTTTTCCAGCTTCAAGAATTCCATGTTTTTGTTCAGTAATTCCATCATTTCCAACACAGGTCAGGCCCATAACAAATCTCAGGCCCTCCCAAATCTCCTGTCCCACCTCAGCTCCTTCTTTAGGCTCAGGATCCTTTGGGGTTTTTCCCAGCTCAGGATTTTTCCCCTCAGGATTTCATTTCCACCCCAAATCCAAGCAGGGGGTGGGGAGTGGTGCCCTCAGGCCCTCACAAATCTCCTGTCCCACCTCAGCTCCTTTTTTAAGCCCAGGATCCTTTGGGGTTTCTCCCAGCTCAGGATTTTTCCCCTCAGGATTTCATTTCCACCCCAAATCCAAGCAGGAGGTGAGGAGTGGTGCCTGGGACTTTGCTGTGTTGAGAAAAATGGGATTAATGGGACTCCAAAAGGCTTTTCCAGCTTATGGAATTCCCTGATTTTATTCTGTAATTCCATGATTTCCAACACAGGTCAGGCCCTTAAGAAAACTCAGGCCCTCACAAATCTCCTGTCCCACCTCAGCTTCCTCACAAATCTCCTGTCCCACCTCAGCTCCTTCTTTAGGTTCCGGATCCTTTGGGGTTTTTCCCAGCTCAGGATTTTTCCCCTCAGGATTTCATTTCCACCCTAAATCAAGCAGGAGGTGGGGAGTGGTGCCTGGGACGTTTAGAAATGGGATTAATGGGATTTCTGGGATTCCAAAAGGCTTTTCCAGCTTCAAGAATTCCATGATTTTGTTCTGTAATTCCATGATTTCCAACACAGGGTGCCCAGAGGAGCCCCTGGGAATGTTCCAAGCCAGGTTTTATGGGATTTGGAGCAGTGGGACAGTGGGAGGTGTCCCTGCCCATGGTGGGGTGGCACTGGTGGCCTTTGATGTCCCTGTGACCATCCTGTGATCCTATAAAATTGTGTTTGCGTGGGGAAAAAATCCTTGTGCTTCAGTTAAATGTGGAAAACTCCAACTGAGGAGGAGCAGGAGCTGTGTGATGTTCATAATTTTATTTTAAATTAACAACAACTTTTCTGCTTCACCTGGGAGCAAAATCTGAGATTTTCCTGGTTTTGGGGTTTTCCTGCTGTTCCCAGAGCTCTGTGGGAAGGGCAGCGAGGAATTCCCATTTTCTGAGGGGGTGGCATTGGGAATTCCTGCTGAAATTCCATGGCTGCAATTTCCTGCTTTTCCTTGCCCTTAGAGGAAACTTTGTGGGGTTTAAATTCCCTCTCCAAGCTTTCTGGAATTTGAGTTTCCTCTTCAGGCTTTTTGGAATTTGAGTTTCCTCATCGAGCTTTCTGGAATTGGAGTTTTGTCTTCAAGCTTTTTGAAATTTGAGTTTCCCTCTACAAGTTTTCTGGGATTTGAGTTTTCTCTTCAATATTTCTGGAATTTGAGTTCCCTCTTCAAGCTTTTTGGCATTTGAATTTTCTCTTCAAATTTTCTGGATTTTTTTTCTCTTCAGGCTTTCTGGATTTTGATTTCCTTCTTTAAGCTTTCTGGAATTTAAATTTCTGGAATTTAAGCTTTCCAGCTTGCTGGAATTTTAATTCCTTCTTCAAGCTTTCTGGAATTTGAGTTTTCTCTTCAATCTTTTTGGAATTTGAGTTTCCTCTTCAAGTTCTCTGGAATCCGAGTTTCCCTCTTCAAGCTTTTGAAATTTGAGTTTTCTCTTCAAGTTTTCTGGAATTTGAGTTTCCTCTTCAGCTTTCTGGAATTTGAATTTCCTCTAAACTTTCTGGGATTTGAGTTTTCTCTTCAAGCTTTGTGGAATTTAAATTCCCTCTTCATGCTTTCTGGGATTTGAGTTTTCTCTTCAAGCTTTTTTGGCATTTGAATTTTCTCTTCAGGCTTTCTGGAATTTGATTTCCTTCTTTAAGCTTTCTGGAATTTAAATTCCCTCTCCAAGCATTCTGGAATTTGAGTTCCTTCTTCAAGATTTTTGGAATTTAAATTCCCTCTTTAAGCTTTCTGGAATTAAAGTTTCCTCTTCAAGCTTTCTGAATTTGAGTTTTCTCTTCAAGCTTTCTGAGTTTTCTCTTCAATCTTTTTGGAATTTGAGTTTCCCTCTTCAAGTTCTCTGGAATCTGAGTTTCCCTCTTCAAGCTTTTGAAATTTGAGTTTTCTCTTCAAGTTTTCTGGAATTTTTTTCTCTTCAATCTCTCTGGAATTTGAATTCCCTCTTCAAGCTTTCAGAATCTGAGTTTCCTCTTCAAGCTTTCTGGAAATTGATTTCCCTCTTCAGGCTTTTTGGAATTTGAGTTTCCTCTAAGCTCCAAGCTTTCTGGAATTAGAGTTCCCTCTTCAAACTTTCTGAATTTGAGCTTTCTATTCAACCTTTTGGAATTTGAGTTTCCTCTTCAGCTTTGTGGAATTTGAATTCCCTTTAAACTCTCTGGAATTTGAGTTTTCTCTTCAAGCTTTGTGGAATTTAAATTCCCTCTTCATGTTTTCTGCGATTTGAGTTTCCCTCTTCAAGCTTTTGAAATTTGAGTTTCCTCTTCAAGTTTTCTGGATTTTTTTTCTCTTCAGTCTTTCTGGAATTTAAATTCCCTCTTCAGGCTTTCTGGGATTTGAGTTTTCTCTTCAAGCTTTTTGGAATTTGATTTCCCTCTTCAGGTTTCTGGAATTTGATTTCCCTCTTCAGACTTTATGGAATTTAAATTCCGTCTTCAAGCTTTCTGGAATTTGAGTTTCCTCTTCAAGTTTTTTTTTTTGGAATTTGAGTTCCCTCTTGGCATTCCAGCCTCTCCTTGGAGCACCCTGCAAGTGTTTGTGTGGCTCCTGTTCTGCTGCTGCCTTTGGGATCTGCCAGGATCCCACAGGAGGATCCTGCAGGGGAGAGGAAGAGCAGAAATCCTTCACAATTTAGGAATTAGGAGGAAATCCTTCCCTGTGAGGGTGCTGAGCCCTGGCACAGGTGCCCAGGGGAGCTGGGGCTGCCCCTGGATCCCTGGCAGTGTCCCAGGGGAATGGAATTTTTGGGATTTCAGGTCCCTGCCCACCCAAACTGTTCCATGGCTCTGTAAGTAGGTGACGCAGGTGACATTTGCTCCCAGGTTCTGGCAGGGAAGCAAGGAGGTGGTTTCTCCTTCTGTGGATAAAATAATTCAGGTTTTGCAAATATTTTAAACTTTTTTTAGAATCTGAGGCTGAGGAGCTCATCCTCTGCGGAGCTTTTTGGAGAATTTGGTGTGGATTTTTGTGCATTTAGAGCAGCAGGAGAGGGGAGGCAGCTGGAGCTGCAGTGGCCTGAGGTGACTCTGCTGGAGTTCCTGCTGCTCCCAGGGAGAAATTCCCAATTTCCAGCTGCCTTTTGTGTGGTTTGTCCCAGTTCTTTATCCTGGTGACTCCCAAATCCCCTTTGCAGTGTCCATTTCTGGTGGCTCCCAAATCCCTTGGGCAGCAGCCAGTCCTGGTGGCTCCTAAGTCCCCTGGTCAGTGTTCCAGGGGATGGAATTTTGGCTCCAAAATCCCTTTTGAAGTGACCAGTCCTGGTGGCTCCCAAATCCCCTTGGCAATGCCCAGTCCTGGTGGCTCCCAAATCCCTTTTGAAGTGACCAGTCCTGGTGGCCCCTAAATCCCCTTGGCAGTGGCCAGTGCTGGTGGCTCCCAAATCCTCTCAGCAGTGGCCAGTCCTGGTGGCTCCTAAATCCCCTTGTTAGTGCCCACTCCTGGTGGCTCCCAAATCCCCTGGGCAGTGTCCCCGGGGATGGAATTTTGGCTCCCAAATCCCCTTTTTGGTGACCAGTCCTGGTGGCTCCCAAATCCCCTTTTTGGTGACCAGTCCTGGTGGCTCCCAAATCCCCTCGGCAATGCCCAGTGCTTGTGGCTCCCAAATCCCTTTTGCAGTGGCCACTCCTGGTGGTTCCTAAATCCCTTTTGCAGTGGCCAGTCCTGATGGCTCCCAAATCCTCTTGGCAGCAGCCAGTCCTGGTGGCTCCTAAATCCCCTGGTCAGTGTTTCAGGGGATGGAATTTTGGCTCCCAAACCCCCTCTGCAGTGACCAGTCCTGATGGCTCCCAAATCCCCTCGTTAGTGGCCAGTCTTGGTGGCTCCAAATCCCCTTGGCAGTGCCCACTCCTGGTGGCTCCCAAATCCCCTGGTCAGTCTTCCAGGGGATGGAATTTTGGCTCCCAAATCCCCTGGGCAGTGGCCAGTCCTGGTGGCTCCCAAATCCTCTCAGCAGTGCCCAGTTCTGGTGGCTCCTAAATCCCCTTGTTAGTGGCCAGTCCTGGTGGCTCCTAAGTCCCCTGGTCAGTCTTCCAGGGGATGGAATTTTGGCTCCCAAATCCCTTTTGCAGTGGCCACTCCTGGTGGTTCCTAAATCTCTTTTGCAGCGGCCAGTCCTGATGGCTCCCAAATCCTCTTGGCAGCAGCCAGTCCTGTTGGCTCCTAAATCCCCTGGGCAGTGGCCATTCCTGATGGCTCCCAAATCCCCTTGTTAGTGCCCAGTGCTTGTGGGTCCCAAGTCCCCTTGTTAGTGGCCAGCCCTGGTGGCTCCTAAATCCCCTGGTCAGTGCCCGGTGCTTGTGGCTCCCAAATCCCTTTTGCAGTGACCAGTCCTGGTGGCTCCCAAATCCCCTGGTCAGTGCCCGGTGCTTGTGGCTCCCAAATCCCTTTTGCAGTGACCAGTCCTGGTGGCTCCCAAATCCCCTGGTCAGTGTTCCAGGGGATGGAATTTTGGCTCCCAAATCCCCTTTTTGGTGACCACTCGTGTTTGCTCCCAAATCCTCTCAGCAGCAGCCGGTCCTGGTGGCTCCTAAATCCCCTGGTCAGTGTTCCAGGGGATGGAATTTTGGCTCCAAAATCCCTTTTGCAGTGGCCAGTCCTGGTGGCTCCCAAATCCCCTTGGCAATGCCCAGTCCTGGTGGCTCCAAATCCCCTCGGCAATGCCCAGTGCTTGTGGCTCCCAAATCCCTTTTGCAGTGGCCACTCCTGGTGGTTCCTAAATCTCTTTTGCAGTGGCCAGTCCTGATGGCTCCCAAATCCCCTTTTGCAGCAGCCAGTCCTGGTGGTTCCTAAATCCCCTCTGCAGTGCCCAGTCCTTGTGGCTCCCAAATCTCCTTTGCAGTGCCCAGTCCTGGTGGCTCCCAAATCTCCTTTGCAGTGCCCAGTCCTGGTGGTTCCTAAATCCCCTCGGCAGTGGCCAGTCCTGGTGGCTCCCAAATCCCCTGGTCAGTCTTCCAGGGGATGGAATTTTGGCTCCCAAATCCCCTTTTTGGTGACCAGTCCTGATGGCTCCCAAATCCCCTCGTTAGTGGCCAGCCCTGGTGGCTCCCAAATCCCCTCGGCAGCAGCCACTCCTGGTGGCTCCTAAATCCTCTTGTTAGTGGCCAGTCCTGGTGGTTCCCAAATCCCCTTTTGCAGTGGCCAGTCCTGGTGGTTCCTAAATCCCCTCGGCAGTGGCCAGCCCTGGTGGCTCCCAGATCCCCTGGGCAGCCCGATTCGCCCCGGGAGCGTTGCCCAGAGGAGGCCGAGGCGCTGAATTTGGGCTCTGTCGCTGCGCCCGAACAATGGGACACACGCGCTGTCACCTGTCACCGCCCGGAGCGGGACAATCCGCGACAATTCCAACCCGCCGTTAACCCTTTGCGCTCCATCCCCCCGCGGGGGATTCGGGACAAACCCCGCTCCTCCCGCCCGTTGTTTTTACCTAAAATCCTTCATTAATGGAAAAACAAACGGGACAAACCTTGGCGGGGGGTGACAGCGGGAGGAACCCGGGGTGTCCCCGCCCGGTGCCACCGGAGGCGAGGCCTGGAGCGGCCCCGGTTGCGGCGGGGCGCGTTAGGACCCAGCGAGGCGGCGGCGCCGTGACAAGTCTGGAGCGGCACTGGCGCAGAGTGGCTCCATCGGCAGCGCTGGAATTCTCTGTATCCTCCTCCCTGCCGGAGCATCCTCGCCCTAAAAAGGGATTTTCCCTGCCTTCCCTCCCTCCCGGAGCCCCGCGGGAGGTGCGGGGGGATGCTCGGCTCGCTCGGGACACCGGGAAAAGGCGCTGGATGCTGCTGGATGCGGCCGTGAGCGGCGGGAGCTGATCGGGATCTCCGGAGCGCTCGGCATGGCCCAGGGCAGGCGGCACGCGTCCGGCCGGGTAAGGGGGAGGGCTGGCTCCTGTCGCGACAGATCGCAGCCAAAACAGCCGCGTTTATAAGGGATTCTCGATTGTGGATCCCCGGGATGTGGCACAATAACGCCGGGAAGGAGGGGGATGCTCCGGCGTGCGCCAGGGCCGGAGTTCTCTGCTCATGTGGGTGATTACCCCAATTCATTACAGCCATTAATTAATTAATTAATTATTTCCCCTTCTCTCCGGCTCAGCACAAAGATCCCCGGCGTGTTTTGCTGCCCTCCCTCCCTCCCTCCGGGCCATGCCGAGCTGCCTCCCGCGGGCCTGGCAAGCGCTTCCAGCTTTTTCCGTATTGCAGCTCCCCCTGGGCTGTGCGGTGCCAGCGGCCCCCCCGGGCCCGGCCGGGCCTTTCCCGGGAGCTCCTGTCCCTGTCGCTGTGTCCCCGCGCGGCCACCACGGTGACATTGTGTCCCAGAGCCCCGCCGGAGCGTTCGGGCCTGGCTGTGCCAACTTGGCAAGGATGGAGCCGGGCAGGGCAGACCCTCGGTGGGCACCGGGTCCTGCCTGCTCTGGGATCCACCGGGCCTGGAGCCGCTGGGGTTTGGGCTGTGGCCGAAGGGATTTGGCTGTGCAGGGAAAACTTCCCAGCCTGGAGCCTTTTTTGCCCACCCCAGCAGGATCTGAGTGTGTATCTGTATGGGATTTTGGGGGCTGGAGCCCCTCAAAGCTCCCTGTTTTCCATAGGGGAGCAGGAGGAGGGGTGTGAAATTCCAGCCTGGATCCTGTGACAGCTCTGTCACAACAGCCTGGGCTGATGGAGGGAGATGTGGCAGGACTGGGGGTCCTGGGGGTCCCAGGGCAGCACTGTGAGTGGATTATCCCTGGATAATCTATGGATTTTGGAATGGGCACTGCAGAGGCCACGGCTGTGCTGGCCCTTCCTGGGGCTGGAGCCACTGGCCACCCTGGCCATGTCCCTGCTGGGTTTTGGGGACACTGCTCCTGGTGTCCTGGGACACCCACACCTCCCAGTTCGGCAGCCTGGAACCCAGTGCCACCATGACTTCATGCCAGTGCCACATCCTGGTGTCACCCAGGGCAGCCACCCTCAGTCCCAGGACAACAGCTCCACGATTAAACCAGGAATTCTTCCCAAGTCTTTCCAAATTCCAGCTTTGTGGGCAGCACCTGGAATTTGGATCTTCAGGATTAAACCAGGAATTCTTCCCAAGTCTTTCCAAATTCCAGCTTTGTGGGCAGCACCTGGAATTTGGATCTTCAGGATTAAACCAGGAATTCTTCCCAAGTCTTTCCAAATTCCAGCTTTGTGGGCAGCACCTGGAATTTGGATCTTCAGGATTAAACCAGGAATTCTTCCCAAGTCTTTCCCTCTTCCAGCTTTGTGGGCAGCACCTGGAATTTGGATCTTCAGGATTAAACCAGGAATTCTTCCCAAGTCTTTCCAAATTCCAGCTTTGTGGGCAGCACCTGGAATTTGGATCTTCAGGATTAAACCCAGAATTCTTCCCAAGTCTTTCCAAATTCCAGCTTTGTGGGCAGCACCTGGAATTTGGATCTTCAGGATTAAACCAGGAATTCTTCCCAAGTCTTTCCAAATTCCAGCACCTGGAATTTGGATCTTGGCAGAGTTGGCTGCTGGGGATTCTCCTGAAACTTTTGATCTGAGCTTTGAGTGGCAGTTTGAGGCTCCAGCAGTGGGGGAGGAGCTCCTGGAGGAACGCTGAATATTCCTGAGCTGGAGCAGAACCCTGGAGCCCTCAGGTGTGGGTGGAGCTCCAAAATTCCCAAATCACCGGGAATTCATCCCATTTTCATTGCCCTGGCACCAGGACCTTCCCATAGCAGAGCAGACAGTCTGTGGGAGTCTGTCGTGCCTCAAAAAGGGGGGAATGCTGGATTTGGGAGTGGTTCCATGTGGGAAGTTGTGGGGAGCAGTCTCTGGTGATGGTGGCAGCACAGCCACGTGCTTGTCCCTCACCTGGTGTCCCTGGGATGTGGCACAGGCTCCTCCTGGGCTGCTCCAGAGCTTCAGCATTCCTGGTTGTCCTGTTCCCACCACCTGCATCTCCTCAGCTGGCCTTCACTGGGAATCCCTGGATTTGTCATTTCCTGGGATTTAGGAGCTTTTTCCCCTTCCACACTGAGGGTGACAGGGAACTGTCACTGTCCTCAGCCCTTGTGGCTTCCCACAGTTCTGCTCCTCCACCCTCTTCCTTTGGTGTCCCAGGACTGGGGTATCCCAAGGGAGTTCCCCTGGGAATGTTGGTGTGGCACAGGGGGATCCATGAGGAGCTGCCCTGGGAATTCTGGGCTGTGCCACGGTGTCCCCAACAATGACTGTCCCCATGTGTGTCCCTCAGGGATTGTCACCACAGCCACAGGTGTGTCCGTCATCCCACCTGCTCCCAGCTGGGAGAGTTCATCCTCTTGTAAATCCTGGATTGATCTTGGTTTGAATCTTCTTGGCAATTCCAGGCAGGGATTTCATCCATCCAGGTGTCTCACTGACCAATTCCTGATTAACTGGAGACAGAAGAGACTCAGGGGCTGATCCTGAGGGGTGGAATGGGGTGGGACAGATTCATTCTGGGCTCTCCTTCTTTTCCCAAGCGTGAAAAACTCGGGAAAAGTTCAATGAAATTGGTGCTGGTTGGCAAATGTCTGTCAGGGACAGCCTGGGAGAGCTGGGAATGCCCACCTGGAGAGGAGGAGGCTCCAGGGAGAACTTCCAGGGCCTGGAGGGGCTCCAGGAGAGCTGCAGAGGGACTGGGGACAGGGAATGGAGGGACAGGAGCCAGGGAATGGCTCCCACTGGGAAAGGGGAGATTGGGCTGGGATCTTGGCAAGGAATTGCTGGCTGGGAGGGTGGGCAGGGACTGGACTGGAATTCCCAGATTTGCTGTGGCTGCCCCTGGATCCCTGGCAGTGCCCAAGGCCAGGCTGGATCCACCTGGGACAGTGGGAGGTGTCCCTGCCCATGGATGGGGTGGGACTGGATGGGATTTAAGGTCTTTTCCAACCCAAACCATTCCAGGATTCTGGAGCTCTTTTGTTTTGGGAGAGCTGGGAATGTTCCCCTGGAGAAGGGAAAAATCCAGGGAATCCTCAGAGTCCCTGCAGGGGCTCCAGGAGAGCTGGAGAGGGACTGGGGACAAGGCCTGCAGGGACAGGAGCCAGGGAATGGCTCCCACTGGGAAAGGGGAGATTGGGCTGGGATCTTGGCAAGGAATTGCTGGCTGGGCTGGAATTGCCAGATTTGCTGTGGCTGCCCCTGGATCCCTGGCAGTGTCCAAGGCCAGGCTGGACACTGGGGTTGGAGCCACCTGGGACAGTGGGAGGTGTCCCTAGAACACCTGGTAGGGTGGGATGGATTTAAGGTCACTTCCAAACCAAATAATTCCAGGATTCTGGAGCTTTCCCTCTGCTCTGGAGCCAAGCTGGGAGAGCTGGGAATGTTCCCCTGGAGAAGAAGAAGCTCCAGGGAGAACTTCCAGGGCCTGAAGGGGCTCCAGGAGAGCTGGAGAGGGACTGAGGACAAGGTTGGGGGGCCGGGACACAGGGAATGGCCAGAGGTACCCCAGGCTTGGAATGTGTCACATCCAAGGGACCTTACCTGGCTGCAGGTGCCAAATGGATAAAATTTCCTGCTCCAGGAACATTCCCACGTCCTGGGGATTTGGGATTTTCCTTTGGGCTCTGCTCTCATTTTCTGTAACACCTGGGACATGATTTTCCAGGTGCTCTCAGGATGTTGCTGCCTGAACTTTGGGAGATATTTGGAGCATCAATTTTGCTTTTGAGGTGTTGGGTTTCTTTGCTGTTTGATGGATTTTTGGTCTTAATCTAAGATTATTTCATGATAGTTGATTTCTGCCAGTTGTGTTTGGACAAAACCTGGAATTCAGGCTCGTGGGAACACCCACACCCCTGATTTTAGTCCCCAAACCCCAAACTGGGTGGGTTCACTCTGCATTCCAGCCTTGGGAAGTGATGTGCAGGGGAAGGCAGTGCTTTGGTTGGATTCCAGAAGCTTCCAAAGCCCCCAGGGTTCTTCCACAGGCTGAGAATTCCCTGATTCTCCCAAACCCCTGTGGCTGAGGTTTGTCTGCAGGGTGAGAGAGGCTCTGTTTTCCTGGGATAAAGAGCAGATTCTGTGGCTGAAACCAGGCCCAGAGCAACCAAAATTCCACATTTCTGCCCCCTGAGCAGAACCAGGGACACGTGGAGGGGGGAAGTGCCAAACTGGTCCCGTTTTGGGGGTTGCTGGGAGGTTGGGATGAGTGGGAGGATGGAGCTGAGCAGGACAGGGAACATCTGAGTCCCCTCTGGGATAGAGGCAGGGCGATGGAAAGGTTTCCATCAGGGATTTGAGGGTCTCCAGAAGATCTGCAGTGACAGGACACAGGGAATGGCTTCCCAATGGAAAAGGGGAGATTTGGGTGGGATTTTGGGAAGGAATCCTTCCCTCTGAGGGTGCCCAGAGAAGCTGTGGCTGCCCCTGGATCCCTGGCAGTGCCCAAGGCCTGGTTGGACAGGGCTTGGAGCAACCTGGGACGGTGGAATCTGTCCCTGCCATGGCAGGGGGTGGAATATTGAGATTTAAGGTCCCTTCCCACCCAAACCATTCCAGAATTCCCTGATTAATCTGTTTTCCTCAGGCTGATTGCAGAGCAGGAGGTGTTGAGGGTGGATCCCAACAAATTTCCCTGGGATTTCAATAATCCTGAGGGTCTCCAGTAGCCGTGGAGTTCCTCACATCCATCAGCTCACTGCTGCTCCAAGAGCATTGATCACCTGGATAACCCCACCTGAACCCAGGGGCACCCCAGGATGTCCCACCTGGAGTGTCCTGGTGCCTGCTGAAATACAAATATGGATGGAACGTTGATGGAATCGTGGAGTTGCTGAGGTTTTAAATCCCTCCGGGGGTGGGGATTCCACCAAGGATTCCAAGGCTCGTGAAAATGTTATAAAAGGGGCTAAATCAGGTTTGTGAGCCACTGCCATGGATTGTGGCTCCTGTTGGGGAGCAGAGGGAATCACCCAAAATAAAAAGGGCTGGAGGAGGTCCCAGTAGTGTGAAGGGATGGGACAGTGACCTCTGTGTACTCCTGGGATGGGACAGTGACCTCTGTCTGCTCCTGGGCACAGAATTCCCATGGGAATGCTGATAAAATGGGAGAAGATGGATCATGAGCTGGTTAGGGCTGACAGATTGCTGCTCTTGTGGGTTTTTTCCTCTCAAGGTTCATAAAAATGTTATAAAAGGGGCTAAATCAGATTTGTGAGCTACTGCCATGGTTTGTGGCTGCTGTTGGGGAGCAGAAGGAATCACCCAAGATAAAAAGGGCTGGAGGGACATGAACCATCCCAATATGGACCATGGGGAACCACCAGGTCCTAGCAGTGTGAAGGGGTGGGACAGTGACCTCTGTGTGCTCCTGGGATGGGACAGTGACCTCTGTGTGCTCCTGGGATGGGACAACAACTTGTCTGCTCCTGGACACAGAATTCCCATGGGAATGCTGATAAAATGGGAGAAGATGGACCATGAGCTGGTTAGGGCTGACTGATTGCTGCTCTGTGGGTTTTTTTCTTCTCAAGGCTGATAAAAATATTATAAAGTGATAAATCAAATTTGTGAGCCGTTGCTGGTGGCTGTGCCATGGATTGTGGCTGCTGTTGGGGAGCAGAAGGAATCACCCAAGATAAAAAGGGCTGGAGGGACGTGAACCATCCCAATATGGACCATGGGGAACCACCAGGTCCCAGCAGTGTGAAGGGATGGGACAGTGACCTCTGTGTGCTCCTGGGATGGGACAGTGACCTCTGTGTGCTCCTGGGATGGGACAGTGACCTCTGTGTGCTCCTGGGCACAGAATTTTCAGGATGGAAACCCAAGGGAATGCTGATAAAATGGGGGAAGATGGAGCATGAGCTGGTTAATGCTTGGTTAAGAGAGAGAAGGAATCACCCAAAATAAAAAGGGCTGGAGGAGGTGACTGGGGCTGGAGGGAGATGAACCATCCCAATATGGACACAAGGGAGCCACCAGGTGGGACAATGACCTCTGTGTGTTCCTGGGATGGGACAGTGACCTCTGTGTGTTCCTGGGATGGGACAGTGACCTCTGTGTGCTCTTGGGCACAGCATTCCCAGACTGGAAACACAAGGGAATGCTGATAAAATGGGAAAAGGTGCAACATGGTTAAGGGAGCAGAAGGAATCACCCAAAATAAAAAGCTGGAGGAGGCGAGCAGGGCCGGACGGAGACGACCCATCCCGACACTCACCCTTGTGTCCACCCCACCTTTCTGAGGGTCTCTTTTCTCATTGCCAGGCCTCCAGCACGGCCAGGATGAGCTCTGACAGCAGCAGCAAGCCCCTCAAGGTGGGCTCCCGCGTGGAGGTCATCGGCAAGGGCCACCGGGGCACCGTGGCCTACGTGGGCGCCACGCTGTTCGCCACCGGCAAATGGGTCGGCGTCATCCTGGACGAGGCCAAGGGCAAGAATGATGGCACAGTGCAGGGCAGGAAGTACTTCACCTGCGAGGAGAACCACGGCATCTTCGTCAGGCAGTCCCAGGTGGGTGGGATTCCACGATTCTGGGGTCCTGGGGTGGTGGGGTGGGGGGTAAATACTGGGAATTTTGGGATTTTCCGTCGCTCATAGGGGAGGGAAGAGCTCGCTCCAGATCTAGGTGGGATCTCACCCTGTGCACAGATCTTGAGGTTCTGCAGGTGGGATCTCATTCTCTGCAGAGATCTTGAGTTTCTGCAGGTGGGATCTCACCCTCTGTACAGATCTTGAGGTCCTGCAGGTGGGATTTCATTCTCTGCAGAGATCTTGAGTTTCTGCAGGTGGGATCTCACCCTCTGCACAGACCTTGAGGTTCTGCAGGTGGGATCTCACCCTCTGCACACATCTTGAGGCTCTGCAGGTGGGATCTCATTCTCTGCATAGACCTTGAGGTCCTGCAGGTGGGATCTCATTCTCTGCATAGAGCTTGAGGTTCTGCAGGTGGGATCTCATTCTCTGCACAGATCTTGAGGTCCTGCAGGTGGGATCTCACCCTCTGTACAGATCTTGAGGTCCTGCAGGTGGGATCTCATTCTCTGCACAGATCTTGAGATTCTGCAGGTGGGATCTCATTCTCTGCACAGATCTTGAGGTTCTGCAGGTGGAATCTCTTTTTCTGCATAGATCTTGACGTTCTGCAGGTGGGATCTCATTCTCTGCACAGAGCTTGAGGTCCTGCAGGTGGGATCTCATTCTCTGCACAGGTCTTGAGGTTCTGCAGGTGGGATCTCATTCTCTGCACAGACCTTGAGGTTCTGCAGGTGGGATCTCATTTTCTGCATAGAGCTTGAGGTCCTGCAGGTGGGATCTCACCCTCTGCACAGATCTTGAGGTCCTGCAGGTGGGATCTCGTTCTCTGCACAGACCTTGAGGTTCTGCAATGACAACTGTGCTGTATTCCCAGTTGTTCCATTCTGCTGCTCTGTATTTGTTACCTGCAGCAGGTGGGAGTTTGGGATGGATCTCAGATGTTTGCCTGGAAGCAGATCCAAGGAATTTCAATTAATTAATTAATTTGTGTTTAAAACCAGTTGGAATCTCACTGTCTGCACAGATCTTGAGGTTCTGCAATGAAAACTGTGGTGTATTCCCAGATGTTCCATTCTGCTGCCCTGTATTTAGCACCTGCAGCAGGTGGATCTGCTTCCAGGCAAACATATTGGAGATCAATTCCAAACTCCAAATAATTTTCATTAAATTGTGTTTAAAACCAGGTGGAGTCTCACCCTGTGCACAGATCTTGAGGTTCTGCAGGTGGAATCTCACCCTCTGCACACATCTTGAGGTTCTGCAGGTGGAATCTCACCCTGTGCACACATCTTGAGGTTCTTCAGGTGGAATCTCATTCTCTGCACAGGTTCTGCAATGAAAGCAGTGTGGTGAATTCCCAGTTGTTCCATTCTGCTGTTCTGTTTTTCCCACCTGCAGCAGGTGGAGTTTGGGGTCGATCTCAGATGTTTGCCTGGAAGCAGATCCAAGGAATTTTGATTAAATTGTGTTCAAAACCAGGTGGAATCTCACCCTCTGCAAAGATCTTGGTGTATTCACAATTATATTCCCCAGTATAGATTCTGCTGCCCTGTATTTAGCACCTGCAGCAGGTGGAGTTTGGGATGGATCTCAGATGTTTACCTGGAAGCTGATCCAAGGAATTCTCATTAAATTGTGTTTACCTGGGAGGAGATAACACACTCAGTGTGGGTGTAGCTGCTGAGATTTGCTGCTCAGGTGCTGCAGCAGGGGCCAGGAGCTCCCTGCAGAGCCAACATCCTCCAGGTGGATTCCTGGCTCACCTCCCAAGGAGCCCCCGTGTCCCAGCCAGCTCCTGTCCCCTCGCTGGCACAAAGGGGCTGGTGTGTGTCCCACCCTCTCATTGCCAAAACGTCGGGATTGGGTGACAGAGGGAAGCTGAGCACAAAATGGGGACATTTGGGTCCTGGGGTCCATCCCAGCATCTGCTGTCCCATCCATTTGGATGGTCAGAGGTTGCAGCACTGGCTCGTCCAGGTGAGATTCAGGATTCACTGAGGTTGGAAATCACCTTCAGGAGGAGTCCGGCCACTCACTGCTTCAGCTTGAGGGAAAATTACCCCATCCTTTCAAAAATGGGATAAACACACAAAGAACTGAACCCACCAGAGCTGGGCAAACTCACCAGGAAGCTTTTCATGTTCTTATCCAACCTAAATGCTGTTGGTGTGTAGGAATTGCTGGATGGAGCTCTGCTGCTCTCCTGGAGAGATTTCCCCGTGTAATTCCAGCACACTCCAGTTCCCCACATTAAAACCGGGCACATGGACCTGGCTCCTTTGTCCATCTCAGCCTCTCCTGGCAGCTGGGAGTGGCTGGGAGGGGTTTACAGGGAAAAATTTGGGTCTGCAGGACCAGGAGGGACCCCAAAGCCCCCCCAGTGCCACCCCCTGACAGTCAGGGACACTTACACTGTCCCAGGGCGCTCCAGTCCAACCTGGCCTTGGGCAATTCCAGGGATCCAGGGCAGCCACAGCAAATCTGGGAATGCCATCCCAGCCAGGAATTCCTTCCCAAAATCCCAGCCAAATCTCCCCTTTCCCAGTGGGAAGCCATTCCCATTTTTGGTCACCTCATCCTCTGCGCTGGGTGTGGGGTGAGTGATGCTCAACCCCAGCCCCAAATTCCAGAGCTGGGAAGGGATGGGAACACCTGGAGCAGAGATGGGAAGCAGGATGGGGTCTGGAAATTGGGCATTCCTGGGATCATAAAATCCCAGATCTTGGGTTGGGAGGGAGTTTAAATCCACTCAGTGCCACCCTCAGGGACACCTCCCACTGTCCCAGGCTGCTCCAAGCCCTGTCCCTGTCCCTTGGACACTGCCAGGGATGGGGGATGCACCCAGCCCCATCCAGAGCCTTGTGCCCAGCATCGTCTGCCCCTGCTCTGTCCATCTGTCCATCCATGGATCCATCCATCCATCCATCCATCCATCCATCCATGGATCCATCATCCATCCATCCATGGATCCATCCATCCATCCATCCATCCATAAACAGCCCCCAAATTCCCCAAATGCTCGGTCCCTGAGCAAAGCTGTGGGTGCAGGGCTGCCCCAGCAGGTCCAGAGCTGATCCTGAGCCACCGTGGGGCACAGGGAGGGTCCCCGGTGTCCCCCAGGGCACAGAGAGGGGACCCCAGCCCTGGCACCCCTGGATGGATGATGGATGGATGGATGGATGGATGGATGGATGGATGGATGGATGGATGATGGATGGATGGATGATGGATGATGGATGGATGGATGATGGATGGATGGATGGATGGATGGATGGATGATGGATGGATGGATGGATGATGGATGGATGGATGGATGATGGATGGATGGATGATGGATGGATGATGGATGGATGATGGATGGATGGATGATGGATGGATGGATGATGGATGGATGGATGATGGATGGATGGATGATGGATGGATGGATGGATGATGGATGGATGATGGATGGATGATGGATGGATGATGGATGGATGGATGGATGATGGATGGATGATGGATGGATGGATGATGGATGGATGGATGGATGATGGATGGATGGATGGATGATGGATGGATGATGGATGGATGGATGGATGGATGGATGGATGGATGATGGATGGATGGATGGATGGATGATGGATGGATGGATGGATGGATGATGGATGGATGATGGATGGATGGATGGATGATGGATGGATGATGGATGGATGATGGATGGATGGATGGATGATGGATGGATGGATGATGGATGATGGATGGATGATGGATGGATGATGGATGGATGGATGATGGATGGATGATGGATGGATGGATGATGGATGGATGATGGATGGATGGATGGATGATGGATGATGGATGGATAATGGATGGATGATGGATGGATGGATGATGGATGGATGGATGATGGATGGATGGATGGATGGATGGATGGACGATGGATGGATGGATGGATGGATGGACGATGGATGGATGATGGATCCATGGATGGATGGATGCATGGATTCATGGATGGATCCATGGATGGACAGATGGACAGAGCAGGGGCAGACGATGCTGGGCACAAGGCTCTGGATGGGGCTGGGTGCATCCCCATCCCTGGCAGTGTCCAAGGGACAGGGACAGGGCTGGAGCAGCCTGGGACAGTGGGAGGTGTCCCTGAGGGTGGCACTGAGTGGGATTTAAGGTCCTTTCCCACCAAAGCCATTCCAGGATTCCCTGATTCTACCCAGGCTGGCAATTCCAAGCATGGCTGTTCCTTTCCTGGTGTGTGGAAATCCCTGATTTTAAATCCCTAATTTTGGCACCTCCTGGAGCTACTTTGGCAGAGGAGCTCAATGGCCACCGTGTGCCCAGTCTGTGGTGGCACTTCCCAGTGTCACCCCAGATCCAGCCCCTCTCTGTCCCTGTCCCCAGCCTCTCCAGCAGCTCTGGAATTCCCTCCTGGGCTGTTCCTGCTGGGAAACCCCCAGACCACTCAGAATTCCCACCCTGCATGGCTGCAGGTGTCATGATTTCCTTGGCATCATCTTCTCCTTGGTCTCTTTGTGGCTTTTAATTCAAATTTCGTCATTCCTGGTGTCGGGAACCTTCCCAAAATGGAGTTCCTGTCTGACAGCTTCCCAGGTTATTTTGATTTTTAAGCTGAGCTCACAGGTGGGAGGTGTGATGGAAAAGGCAAATTCCTGCAGCAACAATTTGGGGGTGCTGATCTGAGGCACAGGGATGATTCTCTCTCAGGGATCTAATCCGTCCCAACCTCATTTTCCATGTTTATCCAGCAAAAATGCAGCTAAAAATAGTTCAAAAGAAAAATCCCTGAATCTGCTGTGGATGTTTCAGGCTGTCAAACCCAGAGCTTTGACTTTCCTCATTGCCTGGGTGAATATTCCATGTTCCCTCTGAAAATAAGGAGTGTGTGGCTGTTTCAGAAGGGCTGATGGCAAAGCCAGAAAGATAAAATGAAAAATCTATGTGAAAACCATGGGATCTGCTCTGCTGAACCCACTCCCACAGGGATCTGTTCCCTGGTCTCCCAGTTTGGGAATTTTGGGCAAGGATTGTCATTGTGTTTTTAACAGATCCAGGTGTTTGAGGATGGAGCGGACACAACATCGCCAGAAACCCCAGAATCTGCTGCCATGAAGGTCCCTAAGAGAGGTATGATCAGCTGGGAAATCCTTCCCAGACAGGTGGGGAAATCCTTCCTAGAGAGGTGGGAAATCCTTCCCAGACAGGTGGGGAATCCTTGGTGGAGGGGACGGGAAATTATTCCTGAAGGGGATGGGGAATCCCTCCTGGAGGAGTGTGAAATCCCTCCTGGAAGTGGGGAAATCCTTCCTGAAAAAATGGGAAATTTCCCTTGGAGGAGTGGGAATCCTTCCTGGAGAGAAGGGAAATCTCTCTTGGAAGAGTGGGAATCCTTCCTGGAAAGATTGGAAATCTGCCATTGGAGATTTGGAAATTGGAGGAGTGGGAATCTTTCCTGTAGAGAAGGGAAATTTCTTTTGGAGGAGTGGGAATCCTTCCTGGAGAGGTTGGAAATCCCTCCTGCAGAGGTGGGAAGTCCTTCCCAGGTGAGATGGGAAATCCTTCCTGTAGAGAAGAGGAGTGGGAATTCCTCCTGGAGAGACAGGAAATCCTTCCTGGAAAGATTGGAAATCTCCTTTGGTTGGGTGGGAATCCTTCCTGGAAGGACAGGAAATTTCTCCTGGAGAGATTGGGAATCCTTCCTGTAGAGAAGGGAAATCTCTCTTGGAAGAGTAGGAATCCATCTTGGAGAGACTGGAAATCCTTTCGGGAGAAATTGGAAATCTCCCTTGGATGAGTGGGAATCCTTCCTGAATAAATGGGAAATCTCTCTTGGAAGAGTGGGAACCCTTTCTGGAAAGACAGGAAATCCTTTCTGGAAAGATTGGAAATCTCCTTTGGTTGGGTGGGAATCCTTCCTGAAAAGACAGGAAATTTCTCCTGGAGAGATTGGGAATCCTTCCTGTAGAGAAGGGAAATCTCTCTTGGAAGAGTAGGAATCCTTCCTGGAGAGACTGGAAATCCTTTCTGGAGAAATTGGAAATCTCCCTTGGATGAGTGGGAATCCTTCCTGAATAAATGGGAAATTTCTCTTGGAAGAGTGGGAATCCTTCCTGGAAAGATTGGAAATCTCCCATTGGTGATTTGGAAATTGGAGGAGTTGGAATCTTTCCTGTAGAGAAGGGAAATTTCTTTTGGAGGAGTGGGAATCCTTCCTGGAGAGGTTGGAAATCCCTCCTGCAGAGGTGGGAAATCCTTCCCAGGTGAGATGGGAAAGTCTGCCTGGGGAGAAAGAAAATCTCTCTTGGAGGGGTTGGGAATCTTTCCTGGAAAGATGGGAAATCTCCCTTGGAAGGATGGGAATTCTTCCTGGAAAGACAGGAAATCTCTCGTGGAGGGTTTGGGAATCTTTCCTGGGGGAGATTAAAAATCTCTTTTAGAGGTGTGGGAATCCTTCCTGAATAAATGGGATATTTCTCTTGGAGGAGTGGGAATCCTTCCTGAATAAATGGGAAATCTCTCTTAGAGGAGTGGGAATCCCTCCTGGAGAGATTGGGAATCCCTCCTGCAGAGGTGGGAAATCCTTCCCAGGTGGGATGGGAAATCCTGCCTAGAAAGAAGGGAAATCTCTCTTGGAGGGGTTGGGAATCCTTTCTGGAGAGATGGGAAATCCCTCCTGCAGAAGTGGGAAATCCTTCCCAGGTGAGATGGGAAATCCTTCCTGTAGAAAGGAAGGATTTCCCTCTCCTGGAGGGTTTGGGAATCTTTCCTGGGGGAGATTAAAAATCTCTTTTAGAGGAGTGGGAATCCTTCCTGAATAAATGGGAAATTTCTCTTAGAGGAGTGGGAATTCTTCCTGTAGAGAAGGGACATTTCTTTTGGAGGAGTGGGAATCCTTCCTGAATAAATGGGAAATCTCTCTTAGAGGAGTGGGAATCCTTCCTGGAAAGATTGGAAACCCCTCCTGCAGAGGTGGGAAATCCTTCCCAGGTGGGATGGGAAATCCTGCCTAGAAAGAAGGGAAATCTCTCTTGGAGGGGTTGGGAATCCTTCCTGGAAAGATTTGAAATCTCCCTCGGATGAGTGGGAATCCTTCCTGGAAAGACAAGAAATCTCTCCTGGAGAGGTTGGGAATCCTTTCTGGAGAGATGGGAAATCCCTCCTGCAGAAGTGGGAAGTCCTTCCCAGGTGAGATGGGAAATCCTTCCTGTAGAAAGGGGAAATCTCTCCTGGAGGGTTTGGGAATCTTTCCTGGGGGAGATTAAAAATCTCTTTTAGAGGAGTGGGAATCCTTCCTGAATAAATGGGAAATCTCCCTTGGAGGAGTGGGAATTCTTCCTGGAGAGAAGGGAAATTTCCCTTGGAAGGGTGGGAATCCTTCCTGAAAAGACAAGAAATCTCTCGTGGAGGAGTGGGGATCCTTCCTGGAGAGAGATGGGAAATCTTTCCTGTAGAGAAGGGAAATCTCTCTTGGAGGGGATGGGAAATCTCCCTTGGAAGGATGGGAATTCTTTCTGGAAAGACAGGAAATCTCTCCTGGAAGGTTTGGGAATCCTTCCTGGGGAGATTAAAAATCTCTTTTAGAGGAGTGGGAATCCTTCCTGAATAAATGGGAAATTTCTCTTAGAGGAGTGGGAATTCTTCCTGTAGAGAAGGGACATTTCTTTTGGAGGAGTGGGAATCCTTCCTGAATAAATGGGAAATCTCTCTTAGAGGAGTGGGAATCCCTCCTGGAGAGATTGGGAATCCCTCCTGCAGAGGTGGGAAATCCTTCTCAGGTGAGATGGGAAATCCTGCCTAGAAAGAAGGGAAATCTCTCTTGGAGGGGTTGGGGATCCTTCCTGGAGAGATTGGGAATCCCTCCTGCAGAGGTGGGAAATCCTTCTCAGGTGAGATGGGAAATCCTTCCTGTAGAGAGGGGAAATCTCCCTTGGAAGGGTGGGAATCCTTTCTGGAAAGGTGGGAAATCCTGAAGGAAGGGGCAAACCATGGAATATTTCCCCGTGGTCACTGCAGCACTCCGAGCCTGTGGAATTGCCCATCCCAGTGGAACGGGAGCAGCCCCGTGTCCATCCCTTTGCCGTGCCCGTTCCCCGGGGGCAGGGATTGAGCGTTCCTCCCGGGGCAGGGACTGAGCGTTCCTCTCCCATTTCCCGGGGCAGGGATTGAGCGTTCCTCTCCCATTTCCCGGGGCAGGGATTGAGCGTTCCTCTCCCATTTCCCAAGGCAGGGATTGAGCGTTCCTCTCCCATTTCCCGGGGCAGGGATTGAGCGTTCCTCTCCCATTTCCCGGGGCAGGGATTGAGCGTTCCTCCCGCTTTTCCCGGGGCAGGGATTGAGCGTTCCTCCCGCTTTTCCCGGGGCAGGGATTGAGCGTTCCTCCTGGGGCAAGGACTGAGCGTTCCTCCCGCTTTTCCCGGGGCAGGGATTGAGCGTTCCTCCCGGGGCAGGGACTGAGCGTTCCTTCCCCATTTCCCAGGGCAGGGACTGAGCGTTCCTCCCGCTTTTCCCGGGGCAGGGACTGAGCGTTCCTCCCGCATTTCCCGGGGCAGGGATTGAGCGTTCCTCCCGCTTTTCCCGGGCCAGGGATTGAGCGTTCCTCCCGGGGCAGGGACTGAGCGTTCCTCTCCCATTTCCTAAGGCAGGGATTGAGCGTTCCTCCCGGGGCAGGGACTGAGCGTTCCTTCCCCATTTCCCAGGGCAGGGACTGAGCGTTCCTCCCGCTTTTCCCGGGGCAGGGATTGAGCGTTCCTCCCCCAAATCCCGGGGCAGGGATTGAGCGTTCCTCCCGCTTTTCCCGGGGCAGGGATTGAGTTTTCCTCCCCCATTTCCCGGGGCAGGGATTGAGTTTTCCTCCCCCATTTCCCGGGGCAGGGACTGAGCGTTCCTCCCGCATTTCCCAGGGCAGGGATTGAGCGTTCCTCTCCCATTTCCCAAGGCAGGGATTGAGCGTTCCTTCCCCATTTCCCAAGGCAGGGATTGAGCGTTCCTCCCGCATTTCCCGGGGCAGGGATTGAGCGTTCCTCTCCCATTTCCCAAGGCAGGGACTGAGCGTTCCTTCCCCATTTCCCAAGGCAGGGATTGAGCGTTCCTCCCGGGGCAGGGACTGAGCGTTCCTCTCCCATTTCCCGGGGCAGGGATTGAGCGTTCCTTCCCCATTTCCCAAGGCAGGGATTGAGCGTTCCTCCCGCATTTCCCGGGGCAGGGATTGAGCGTTCCTCTCCCATTTCCCGGGGCAGGGATTGAGCGTTCCTCTCCCATTTCCCGGGGCAGGGATTGAGCGTTCCTCTCCCATTTCCCAGGGCAGGGATTGAGCGTTCCTCCCGCTTTTCCCGGGGCAGGGATTGAGCGTTCCTCTCCATTTCCCGGGGCAGGGATTGAGCGTTCCTCCCGGGGCAGGGATTGAGCGTTCCTCTCCCATTTCCCGGGGCAGGGATTGAGCGTTCCTCTCCCATTTCCCGGGGCAGGGATTGAGCGTTCCTCTCCCATTTCCCAAGGCAGGGACTGAGCGTTCCTCCCCCATTTCGCGGGGCAGGGATTGAGCGTTCCTCCCGCATTTCCCAAGGCAGGGATTGAGCGTTCCTCCCGCATTTCCCGGGGCAGGGATTGAGCGTTCCTCTCCCATTTCCCAGGGCAGGGATTGAGCGTTCTTTCCCCATTTCCCGGGGCAGGGATTGAGCGTTCCTCTCCCATTTCCCAAGGCAGGGATTGAGCGTTCCTCTCCCATTTCCCAAGGCAGGGATTGAGCGTTCCTCCCGCTTTTCCCAGGGCAGGGATTGAGCGTTCCTCCCGCATTTCCCGGGGCAGGGATTGAGCGTTCCTTCCCCATTTCCCGGGGCAGGGATTGAGCGTTCCTCCCGCATTTCCCACACCCGCCATCCCTGGCTCTGATCCCAGCCAGGCTTCCCTCCGTCCCCGTGGGCTCGGCTTTGTCGGGAATGTTTTCCCCGGGCGCTGCGGGATCCCGGAGCTGCCGGAGGGGGCTCTGCCAGCTTCCTGCCTTGGCTGCTGGCTCGGCTCCGTGTGCCAAGCCGGGAGCTCCCCGTGGGAAGCGTTTGTGCCATCGGGATTGGCGGCTCGGGGCGGGCTGGGGGCGGTGGGTGTCGCTTGTGGGAGGGATTTCTCCTCTACAAGGAAGTAGGAGGTAGAATTAGTCGGGAAAAACGGAATGGACTCTTCCTTGCTCTCTGTTTTGGAGTGGATCCTTCCTTGCTCTCTGCTTTGGATGCTGCAGTGGAATCGTGGAATAATTCAGGCTGGAAAAGTCCTCGGACAGCCCTGAATTCCCAGCACTGACCGTGTCCCCAAGTGCCACATGCACAGGGCTAAATCCCCCAGGGATGGGCACTCCACCCCTGCCAGGGCTGTGCCAGTCAGGAATCCCTGAAATCCTGGGGTTCAGCCTGTGCCAGTCAGGAATCCCTGAAATCCAGGGGTTCAGCCTGTGCCAGTCACTCAGGGATCCCTGAAATCCAGGGGTTCAGCCTGTGCCAGTCAGGGATCCCTGAAATCCAGGGGTTCAGCCTGTGCCAGTCATGGATCCCTGAAATCCAGGGGTTCAGCCTGTGCCAGTCAGGGATCCCTGAAATCCAGGGGTTCAGCCTGTGCCAGTCATGGATCCCTGAAATCCAGGGGTTCAGCCTGTGCCAGTCACTCAGGAATCCCTGAAATCCAGCCCTCTCCAAGAAGGAATTTTCCCAAAATTATCCAACCTGGCCCAACCTGAGGCCGTTCCCTCTCCTCCTGTCCCTGTTCCCTGGGAGCAGATCCCAGCTCCCACCTGGCTCCAAGAACCCAGGGACTTTTGGAGGGCCAAAAGTTCCCCCTGATCCCCCTTTTCTCCAGGCTGAGCCCCTTTCCCAGCTCCCCCAGCTGCTCCTGGAGCTCCAAACCCTTCCCTGGCCGCTGGGTTGGGACAGACAGACAGCAGGAGGAGCCCGGGCTGCAGGTGGGGTGTGGGATGATGCTGTCAGGGATGCAGGGCTGGGATGTGGCTGCCTGCCAGGGGTTGCCATGGAAACAGCAGCTGCTGCAGCAGTACTGCAGTGGGAGGTGGCAGAGCAGCAGGGGACACCTGGTGACACCTGGGAATGCAGGCACACCTGCCAGGGAGGGACAGGACACAGGGAACGGCTTCCCAATGGCAAAGGAGAGATTTGGGTGGGATTTTGGGAAGGAATTCCTCCCTGTGAGGGTGGGCAGGCCCTGGCACAGGGTGCCCAGAGAAGCTTTGGCTGCCCCTGGGTACTTGGGAGTGTCCCTGGAGCCACCTGGGACAGTCCCTGTCCATGGCACGAGGTGGGGCTGATGGGATTTAAAATCCTTCTCACCCAAGCCATTCCATGACTCTGTGTCCCCAAATGCCACCCACACATGGATTTCACCCATCCCAGTCCCTGAGCAGCTTGTGCCAGTCACTCAGGAATCCCTGAAATCCAGGGGTTCAGCCTGTGCCAGTTGCTGAGGAATCACTGAAATCCAGGGGTTCAGCCTGTGCCAGTCAGGAATCCCTGAAATCCTGGGGTTCAGCCTGTGCCAGTCAGGAATCCCTGAAATCCAGGGGTTCAGCCTGTGCCACTCTGGAATCCCTGAAATCCAGGGGTTCAGCCTGTGCCAGTCACTCAGGGATCCCTGAAATCCAGGGGTTCAGCCTGTGCCAGTCAGGAATCCCTGAAATCCAGGGGTTCAGCCTGTGCCAGTCACTCAGGGATCCCTGAAATCCAGGGGTTCAGCCTGTGCCAGTCACTCAGAGATCCCTGAAATCCAGGGGTTCAGCCTGTGCCAGTCAGGGATCCCTGAAATCCAGGGGTTCAGCCTGTGCCAGTCAGGAATCCCTGAAATCCAGGGGTTCAGCCTGTGCCAGTCAGGAATCTGTGAAATCCAGGGGTTCAGCCTGTGCCAGTCACTCAGAGATCCCTGAAATCCAGGGGTTCAGCCTGTGCCAGTCAGGGATCCCTGAAATCCAGGGGTTCAGCCTGTGCCAGTCAGGAATCCCTGAAATCCAGGGGTTCAGCCTGTGCCAGTCAGGGATCCCTGAAATCCAGGGGTTCAGCCCAAGGAGAGCAGTGGAACTGCCCCCCAGTTCTGAGCTGTATCCAGGTGTTTGCCCTCCTCAGCTCCCATCAGGAATTCCCTGTGCCCCCAAACCCACACCCCACTGTGCCCCCAAACCCACACCCCACTGTGCCACCATTTCCCAACTCTGCTTCACTCCCCCTTCCCCAAATTCTCCTGTCCCACCCTGCTGGGTGTCCTGTGGCTGCAGGGACACTGGGGTGGGGACAGGGCTGTCCCTCGGCCTCATGGCTCTGCTTCTGCTCTCTCCACAGATTCCCTGGATGCCACCAAAGCCAGCAAACTGGTGAGTGACCCCAGCACTTTTGTCACCTCTGAGAGGTTTCCATCCCTTCAGGAAGAGCACGTGGACACTTGCATAGGGATAAAATGCCCATGGAAAAGGGAATTTCTCCTAAAACCCGTGGGAAACAAGGTGTACAAAATGTCATTTTCAGCCAGGAATCGGTGGCTTCCTGAGGGATTATCCAGCACAAATCCCGTGTCACATATTTTAATCTGACTTCAGCAGCATTCCCTGGCTGCTTCTTCCAAACCCTGACCCTCCTGGAATCCTGGAAAGGACCTCAAAGCCCCCCAGATCCTGCAGGGAACACCTTCCACTATGCCAGGGTGCTCCAAGCCCCTTCCAACCTGCCCTTGGACATTTCCAGGGATGCTGGGGCAGCTCCCCTCTGAGTGCCTCCATCCAGGAGCTCCAGAGGCTCCTGGGACATGGATAGGGACGTGTTGTACCCAAGTGTGAGGGGTATTTCCTAAGGAATGAGGATCTGGAGCAGGTTCCTGTCCTTGGGAATGGCCACACAGGTGTGGGGCAGTGAGGAATTATGGAATGCTGAGGCTGGAAAACTCCCTGGGACCATCAAGTCCAGCAGTTCCCCCAGCACTGCCCAGGCCACCGGTGCTGGGAGCAGGGATGGAACTGGGTGATCCTGTGGGTGGGTTTGGGTGGTTTGGGGTAAAAATTGGATTTTCCATGGGGATAAACTGGCCCAGCTGGGATGTGGGCAGTGTTGGAGAGGAAGTGGGGACAAGGAGCTTCTGTGGCACCTGTGGGGCTGGAGTTGCCATTCCAGATAATTCCCAGGAGTGGGAATTCTGCTCCTCACCCCGCTGTGGGTGCTGGATATGAGGATGGAGCAGCACCTGGGGGTTCACTGTGCTCAGACCCTGGTGAATGTGAGCTCCAGCCAGAGGGGAGGATGGAAATGGATTCCCTGCCCTGTGTCAGAGGGATTTGGGAAGGTTTTTGGGCTTTTCCTGCTGTGTGGGGTGTGATCCATCAAGCCCTGGCACTGCTGGAGCCTGTGCTCCATGTGCTCCCTGCCTGATCCTCCTGCTTTAATTCCACCCTGGAATTCATTAGAAGACAAAGAGACTATTTAGAAAACCTCAACGTTCTTGAAATCAGGGAATGGGGATTGCTCTTGGAATTCTTTTGTGCTGCTGATGTGGGGAAGGGGTCAGGACAGGAGATGCTGCTCCATGGGCAGCTGCATTCCAGAGCATTCCTGCTGGTTTGCCATGGAATCCTGGAATGGTTTGGGGTGGGAGGGACCTAAAAGCCCATCCAGGGACATTTCCCATTATCCCAGGTGGCTCCAAGCCCCATCCAGCCTGGCCTTGGACACTTCCAGGGATCCAGGGACAGCCACAGCAAATCTGGGAATTCCATCCCAGCCCCTCCTCACCCTCACAGGGAGGAATTCCTCCCCAGTGTCCCACCCATCCCTGCCCTCTGGCAGTGGGAACCATTCCCCCTTGTCCTCACATCTCTTCCCCTGGCCCCCAATCCTTTTCCCTGTCTGTGCACCATGAAATGATTTATTCCCCTTTGCAACGTCCTGACTCCCCCCATCCTCCGTGCTGGGGGTGGGGGACAGGAGGTGACACCAGAGCACGGGGGTGACTCCAGGGCTGTTTCCTCCTTCGTTTCCTCCAATTTCCCTGATTCTGTTTCCCCTCCTGCCTTTCCTGCAGCCTGCAGGGGGTTCCTAGGAGAGCTCCCAGGGCTGTCTAACCTTCCTTCTGTTCCCTCCTCACGCAGCGCGGAGCCAAGCCCAAAAAGGTGCTGTCCGTCCGTCTGTCTGTCCGTCCGTCCCTCCCCCGCGCGCGGCCGCATGCCGGGGCCATCGTCACCCTCACCGTCCCCATGCCGGCGCTGCATGGCTGTCCCTGCATGTGCTGCCAGCCCGGGAGGGGACACGGCTCAGGGTGGGGTCACATCACCATGCCATCGTGGAATGTCGGGGTGGGAAATGCCTCGGAGAGCGGCGAGTTGGCAGTGCTGTCCCCAAGTGTCACATCTGCAGGGATGGGGACTGTCCCCTGCTCTGGGCAGCCTCTTCCATTGTTTTCCAGCTCTTTCCACGAAGGAATTTTCCCACTGTCCAGCCTGAATCTCCCCTGGCACAACTCTCTCGGATATTTTTATAACCCCTAAACCCTCGGTGACCTGGGGACAAGTGGCACCTTCTCAGGGCTGTCCTGTCCCTGGGCTCTGGCGCCTTTTGGGGACACTCAAACCCAGCTGGTTTGTGACAATTACTGAAGGCAGAAATCTTTCATGCAAGGATGAGCTGAAACTCCAAAGGTCCTGGGAAGGAATCCCAGAATGGTTTGGGTTGGGATGGACATTAAATTCCCATCTCATTCCACACCACGGGCAGGGAATCATCGTTCCCTGCAGGAAATTTGGGGATTTTTTTTCCCCTCTTGGGAATTGTTCCAAGAGAAAAGCCAAGGTGGGCATTGAAACCATGGGAGAGGGGAGGGAGGTGTTACCTGTGCTCCCTTTGGTCCAGATTTGCTTTCCAGCTGCCTCTGTGTTGATTTTTGGGTGGAAAAAGGATCCAAAAAGTTCTGTTTGTCCATGGGAAGTCCAGAGGAGAGGAGCAATGTGGAATCTGCTGAGAGCCTGTGGAGAGAGGCCAGGAGCACCTGTCCCCAAGTGTCCCCTCCTTGTGTCCCCCAGATCCAGGTGTCTCCGTGTCCCCGAGGCTTCAGGGGCCGTGTGGATCCCTCATCAGGGGCTCTGCTGGGATGGGATTCCTGTTGGGAATGTTGGGTTCTGCCTTCCCTGTCCCTGTTCTGGTGGGTTGGCAGCTGCTCCGTGTCCCCGCTGTGTCCCCGCTGTGTCCCCGCTGTGTCCCCGCTGTCTGCTCGGAGCTGCAGCTGGGATTAGGATCAGGGGCTGTGGCTGTCACTGTGCTGGGGATCTGTGACTGTCACTGTGCTGGGGATCTGTGACTGTCACTGTCACTGCCCTGAGGATCTGTGACTGTCACTGTCCTGGCAATCATGGATCTGTCACTGTCACTGTCCTGGGGATCTGTGACTATCACTGTCACTGTGCTGGGGATCTGTGACTGTCACTGTCCTGGCAATCATGGATCTGTGACTGTCACTGTCCTGGGGATCTGTGACTGTCACTGTCACTGTCCTGGGGATTTGTGACTGTCACTGTCACTGTGCTGGGGATCTGTGACTGTCACTGTCCTAGCAATCATGGATCTGTCACTGTCCTGGGGATCTGTGACTGTCACTGTCCTGGCAATCATGGATCTGTGACTGTCACTGTGCTGGGGATCTGTGACTGTCACTGTCCTGGCAATCATGGATCTGTGACTGTCACTGTCCTGGGGATCTGTGACTGTCACTGTCCTGGCAATCATGGGGGTGTGACTGTCACTGTCCTGGGGATCTGTGACTGTCACTGTCCTGCAGTCATGGGGGTGTGACTGTCACTGCCATGAGGGTCTGTGACTGTCACTGCTCTGGGGATCTGTGACTGTCACTGTGCTGGGGATCTGTGACTGTCACTGTCCTGGCAATCATGGATCTGTGACTGTCACTGTCATGGGGATCTGTGACTGTCACTGTCCTGGGGATTTGGGGCTGTCACTGTCTTGGGGCTGTGACAGTCATTGTCCTGAAGATCATGGATCTGTCACTGCCCTGGGGTCTGGGGCTGTGACTGTCACTGTGCTGGGGGTCATGGATTTGTTGCTGTTGTGGGGATCCTGTTTGAGTGACAGTCACTGTCTGAGGATCTGTGACTGTCACTGTCCTGAGGATCATGCATCTGTGACAGTCACTGTCCTGAGCATTTGGGACTGTCACTGTCCTGGCGATTGTAGTGACAGTCATTCTCCTGAGGGCTGTGGCTCTGTGACTGTCACTGTCCCGGGGATCATGGATTTGTGACTGTCACTGTCACTGTCCTGCCCCTCGTCCTGGCTGCACAGACACACCTCACACAGGGACATCCCCATTGAGGCGCAGCCCCCTGCCAGGCCCTGCTGTCCCCTCACAATTTACCCTTTCAGCCACTCATGGCCCTGAGAGCCCGCCCTGCCCCCACACGGGGCTGTGCCATCTGCGGGGGGCGGGGGGGGGACCTGGATAATGAGAGTAATTAGCGGGTAAATCCTCGTTCTGGAGATTAGGGCGGCTCCTGTGTGTCAAATATAGACTTTAATCTACAGACTTTATTGTGCAGAGCTGCTGCCAGATGGGCCTTCACCCCTGCTGTGCCCCTTCCCTGTTTTCCATGGATTTGGGATGCTGTGGCCTTTGGGTCGTGCTGTTGCCAGGGCTCGCAGCAGGGGCTGCAGGACACTGGGGGCCCTGTCCCTTGCCTGTGACGCTGTGTTGGGTGTCCCTGTTCTTGGAGCAGGAGGTCCACGCTGTCCTCGGGGGGTGCTGGCCTCTGTCCTGGGCCAGGCTGCCTGGGAAGGACCCCAAAATCTGGCTAAAGAGCAGGAAAAGGGTCTTTCTTTCCCAGGTCATTTTTGGGATGAAGCAGGTTGTGCTGTGTTCATCCCCGTGACAATGTGTCTGTGCTGGTGACAGGCCAGTCCCTTCTCCTGCTGCAGTGCTGGGTGACACTGCGTCATGGATGTCACCTCCCAGGGACACGGAGGTGGCAGGGCTGTGATGGGAACAGGGAACTCCCAGGGATGCAGGGAAAGGCTCCAGCAAAAGCTCTGCCTCACTTGGGAGCTGCCAGGGTCTGATCCATTCAGGGATCCTGGAATTGTGGAATATTTAGGTTGGAAAAGCCCTCTGAGACCCCTGAGTCCAACTGTCCCCTGACACTGCCAGGTGTCCCCAAGTGCCACATGCACAGGTGGCATGTGCTGGTGCTGTGACGCTGCTGTTAAATCCTGTCCTGCCACTTCAGGTCACCTGTCCCCCGCTGCTGCAGCCAGTTTGATCCTGGGATTGTCCCCGGATGATCAGGTTTGTCCCTCTGCAGTGACATCGCTGTTCTTCCATCCTCCCAGTGGCATTCCATGTGCCAGGGCTGCGTTCCTGCTGTGCCCTGGGGCTGGGCCAGTTCTGCTGGGCACCTGCTGCCATCCCATCCCAGGGTGACCCGTCAGTGGCTGGGTCAGTGTCCGGGTGTTATCCCGGTGTTATCCCGGTGTTATCCTGGTGTTATACAGGAGCAGCCAGGTCAGTGTCCGGGTGTTATCCCGGTGTTATCCTGGTGTTATCCTGGTGTTATACAGGAGCAGCCAGGTCAGTGTCCGGGTGTTATCCCGGTCTCTGTGCAGGAGCAGCCAGGTCAGTGTCCCGGTGTTATCCTGGTGTTATCCCAGTATTATACAGGAGCAGCCAGGTCAGTGTCCAGGTGTTATCCCGGTGTTATCCCGGTGTTATCCTGGTGTTACACAGTAGCAGCCAGGTCAGTGTCCAGGTGTTATCCCGGTGTTATCCTGGTGTTATCCCGGTGTTATCCTGGTGTTACACAGGAGCAGCCAGGTCAGTGTCCGGGTGTTATCCCGGTGTTATCCTGGTGTTATACAGGAGCAGCCAGGTCAGTGTCCGGGTGTTATCCCGGTGTTATCCCGGTGTTATACAGGAGCAGCCAGGTCAGTGTCCGGGTGTTGTCCCGGTGTTATCCTGGTGTTACACAGGAGCAGTCAGGTCAGTGTCCGGGTGTTGTCCCGGTGTTATCCTGGTGTTATACAGGAGCAGCCAGGTCAGTGTCCGGGTGTTATCCCGGTCTCTGTGCAGGAGCAGCCAGGTCAGTGTCCGGGTGTTATCCCGGTGTTATCCTGGTGTTATACAGGAGCAGCCAGGTCAGTGTCCAGGTGTTATCCCGGTGTTATCCCGGTGTTATCCCGGTGTTATACAGGAGCAGCCAGGTCAGTGTCCAGGTGTTATCCTGGTGTTATCCCGGTGTTACACAGGAGCAGCCAGATCAGTGTCCGGGTGTTATCCCGGTGTTATCCCAGTGTTAGCCCGGTGTTATACAGGAGCAGCCAGGTCAGTGTCCGGGTGTTATCCCGGTGTTATCCCAGTGTTATCCCGGTGTTATACAGGAGCAGCCAGGTCAGTGTCCGGGTGTTATCCCGGTGTTATCCCGGTGTTATACAGGAGCAGCCAGGTCAGTGTCCAGGTGTTATCCCGGTGTTATACAGGAGCAGCCAGGTCAGTGTCCGGGTGTTATCCCGGTGTTATCCTGATGTTATACAGGAGCAGCCACGTCAGTGTCCAGGTGTTATCCCGGTGTTATCCTGGTGTTATACAGGAGCAGCCAGGTCAGTGTCCGGGTGTTATCCCGGTCTCTGTGCAGGAGCAGCTGGGTCAGTGTCTGGATGTTATCCCAGTCTCCATGCAGGAATGGCCAGATCGGTGTCCAGGTGTTATCCTGGTGTTATCCCGGTGTTATCCTGGTCTCCATGCAGAAGCAGCCACGTCAGTGTCTGATTGTTATCCCAGTGTTATCCTGGTGTCATCCCGGTCTCCATGCAGGTGTGGTGGGGTCAGTGTCCAGTTGTTATCCCAGTGTTATTCCGGTCTCCATGCAGGAGCAGCCAGGTCAGTACCTGGTTGTTGTCCTGGTGTTGTCCTGGTCTCCATGCAGGAATGGCCAGGTTGTTATCCTGGTGTTATCCCGGTGCTATCCCGGTGTTATCCCGGTATTATCCTGGTCTCTGTGTAGGTGAGACCAGGTCAGTGTCTGGTTGTTATCCCGGTGTTATCCGGTGTTATCCCAGTGTTATACAGGAGCAGCCAGGTCAGTGTCTGGGTGTTATCCCAGTGTTATCCTGGTCTCATCCTGGTCTCCATGCAGGACTGGTAGGGTCAGTGTCCAGGTGTTATCCCGGTGTTATACCGGTCTCCATACAGGACCAGCTAGGTCAGTGTCTGGTTGTTATCCCAGTGTTATCCCGGTGTTATCCCGGTGTTATCCCGGTCTCCATGCAGCAGTGGCTGGGTTGGTGTCCGGGTGTTATCCTGGTGTTATCTCAGTGTTATCCCAGTCTCCATGTAGGAGTGGCCAGGTCAGTGTCCAGTTGCTATCCCAGTGTTATCCCAGTGTTATCCCGGTCTCTGTGCAGAAGCAGCTGGTCAGTGTCTGGTTGTTATCCCGGTGTTATCCCAGTGTTATCCTGGCCTCCATGCAGGATTGGTGGGGTCGGTGTCTGGTTGTTATCCCGGTCTCTGCAGGAGCAGCTAGGTCAGTACCCAGTTGTTGTCCCAGTGCTATCCTGGTGCTATCCCAGTCTCCATACAGGAGTGGCCAGGTCAGTGTCTGGGTGTTATCCTGGTGTTATCCCGGTGTTATCCCAGTCTCCATGCAGGAATGGCCAGGTTGTTATCCCGGTGTTATCCCAGTCTCCATACAGGAGTGGCCAGGTCAGTGTCTGGGTGTTATCCCGGTGTTATCCCGGTGTTATCCCAGTGTTATCCCGGTCTCCATGCAGGAATGGCCAGGTTGTTATCCCGGTGTTACCCCGGTGTTATCCCAGTCTCCATGCAGGAATGGCCAGGTTGTTATCCTGGTGTTATCCCAGTGTTATCCCAGTCTCCATGCAGGAATGGCCAGGTTGTTATCCTGGTGTTATCCCGGTGTCATCCCGGTGTTATCCCGGTGCTATCCCAGTCTCCATGCAGGAATGGTCAGGTTGTTATCCTGGTGTTATCCTGGTGTTATCCCGGTGTCATCCCGGTGTTATCCCGGTGCTATCCCAGTCTCCATGCAGGAATGGTCAGGTTGTTATCCTGGTGTTATCCCAGTCTCCATGCAGGAATGGTCAGGTTGTTATCCCGGTGTTATCCCGGTGTTATCCCAGTCTCCATGCAGGAATGGCCAGGTTGTTATCCCGGTGTTATCCCGGTGTTATCCCAGTCTCCATGCAGGAATGGCCAGGTTGTTATCCTGGTGTTATCCCAGTCTCCATGCAGGAATGGTCAGGTTGTTATCCCGGTGTTATCCCGGTGTTATCCCAGTCTCCATGCAGGAATGGTCAGGTTGTTATCCTGGTGTTATCCCAGTGTTATCCCAGTCTCCATGCAGGAATGGCCAGGTTGTTATCCCGGTGTTATCCCAGTGTTATCCCAGTCTCCATGCAGGAATGGCCAGGTTGTTATCCTGGTGTTATCCCAGTGTTATCCCGGTGTTATCCCGGTGCTATCCCAGTCTCCATGCAGGAGCAGCTGGCCCATTCCAGCCCGGAGCAGGTCCCAGCTGTTCTGTTGAACCCAGAGGGGCCACCCCAAGCCCCGTTAATCCTTTAGAGGAGCAGATGATCCATCAGCTCCCAAACCCCAGCTCACCCCCGCTGCCCAAACCGTGTCCATGGCAGGGCCTGGATGATCCCAGGGCAGATTTCCCAGGCGCTGCTGTTCCTCAGGCCTGGTGACACCCCTGTGACAGCTCTGTGTGTCCCCAAGGGAGCCTGTGGGGATTATTTTGATGTCACCCTCTGGGGACAGGAGCTGAGCAGCAGCTGGTGCTGCAAACAGATGACTCCATGGAAAAGAGCTGGAGTTAACCTGGCATCTCCTCTCCAATCCTCTAAAGAACCAGGAATTCTCCCATCTGTGCTGGTGCCACCACCTCCTTCTCATGGATTTAGGATAAAAAACCTCCCTTACCCGTCCCTGAGGAGTTTCAGGGACAGCCCAAAGCACCTGACACCATTTCCCTGGGGTTAATTGCATTTTCTCCCTGCTGCTGCATTTATTGGATCTTTGTGTGGGAAGAGTTGATATATTCTGGATTTAGGGAGCAGAGCTGTGCGAGAGGAGAGGAGCTGGTTCATTAGAGCAGCTCTAATACCCATAATTATCTTAAACTTAAATCCGTGTGAGCCTGCACGTGGCTCCTCCAGAAATGGACACAGCCCTGGGATCATTCAGGGGCTTAAAGCCAAGGATCCAGGATGATTTCATCTGGAAATGCTTCAGAAAAGGGATTTCTGTTTTGGGCCAGGGCAGTGGGAATGGGAGGGAGATTCTGTTGGAGCGTCGGAATGGATTTGAATGATCCCTGTGTCAGCTCTGGGTTAGTGGTGCTCAGGCTGGTGGAGCTCGGGGTTTCTTTGTTTGGAGATGCAATTCCAGTGCCCAAAATTGTCCCTTGGGAATGCTGCCCTGCCCCCAGCGCCTGCACGCAGCCAGAGGGAGCTGCAGGAGAGGAATCATGGAATGGGCTGGGTTAGAGGGGACCTTAAACCCATCCAGGGACACCTCCCACTGTCCCAGGTGGCTCCAACCCCAGTGTCCAGCCTGGCCTTGGGCACTGCCAGGGATCCGGGGGCAGCCACAGCAAATCTGGCAATTCCAGCCCAGCCAGGAATTCCTTGCCAAGATCCCAGCCCAATCTCCCCTTTCCCAGTGGGAGCCATTCCCTGGCTCCTGTCCCTGCAGGCCTTGTCCCCAGTCCCTCTCCAGCTCTCCTGGAGCCCCTCCAGGCCCTCTGAGAATTCTCTGGATTTTTCCCTTCTCCAGGGGAACATTCCCAGCTCTGCCAGAGCAAAAGAGCTCCACAATCCTGGAATGGTTTGGGCTGGAAAAGACCTTAAATCCCAAAAATTCCCACCCCATCCATGGGCAGGGACACCTCCCACTGTCCCAGGTGGATCCAGCCTGGCCTTGGGCACTGCCAGGGATCCAGGGGCAGCCACAGCAAATCTGGGAATTCCTGCCCAGCCCCTGCCCACCCTCCCAGCCAGCAATTCCTTGCCAAGATCCCAGCCCAATCTCCCCTTTCCCAGTGGGAGCCATTCCCTGGCTCCTGTCCCTGCAGGCCTTGTCCCCAGTCCCTCTCCAGCTCTCCTGGAGCCCCTCCAGGCCCTCTGAGAATTCTCTGGATTTTCCCCTTTTCCATTCCCAGCAATCCTGACTCCAGAGCAGAGGGGCTCCAGAATTATGGGATGGTTTGGGTTGTAAGGGACTTTAAAGCCCATCCAGTTCTATCCCATGCCACGGGCAAGGGGACACCTCCCACTATTCCAGGCTGTTCCAAACTCCATCCAGCCTGGCCTTGGACACTTCCCCCACCCCTGATTCCCTGATCCAGGGGTTTTTCAGGAATCAGATCCCAGCACAGATCAGTTGGACACAGGATGTCCCCAGCCTGACATCCTTGAGGGGCTGCTTCCAGGGAATGCCAAAGAGGCCTTTAAATGCTTTTTCCTGGAGATTGGCAGGATTGTGGTGAGGGACTGGAAACACTGGAGGTAAAATTCCCTCTGTGTGTGGAGGGTTGGGTGTGAGCGTGGGGCACCCGGAGCTCCTCTCCCCTCACAGTGTGGGAATTTTGGGAAATAACACAGTTGGAATGGGAGCTGGATGAGTCTGTGTTCATGTTACATAATACAACAATCATATAATGGATGGGATTTAAGATGTGTTCATGTAAAGGGAGCTGCTCTCCAGCACTCCGTGGGGCACTCCATGGATTCGTGGAGAGTTTTTGGTGACATCCTGTGGGTTCCCAGCAGAGTTCTTGTCCAGGGACACCGGGAATGTCGGGCAGGAATTGCAGGAACGGTCCTGGCAGGGCAGCGAGGCTCAGGGCGTGCTGGACGCCGCCCTGAGGGGCATTTTTAGGGCAGGGATTTTGGGGCAGGGGCTCTCCGAGGCTCGGGGGGGTCTCTCCACACCCTGAGCTCCCTCGATCCGCCCGTGTCGGTGCGGAGCTGGCGCTGGATGGCGGCGCGGCAAGATGATCCCTCTGTCCATCTGTCCATCCCTCGGGGCTCGGCGCCGTCCATCTGTCCATCCGGGCTCCGCTCCGTCCGTCTGTCCGCTCCCGGGGGGGTTTGCCGGCGCGGGGCGGGTTTGGCTGCGGGCACGGCGGCGATACCGAGCGCAGCCACGGAGCCGCCAGCACCGCGGAGCTGACACCGGGGGGGCTCCGAGCCGCTGAGACCCTCCCCGAGCGCAGCATCACATCCCCATCCCCATCCCCATCCTCATCCCCATCCCCATCCCCATCCGCCCGGCTCGGTGCAGCGCCCGGCGGTGCGGCCCCTCCGCGGTGATGTCATGAGCCGCCGGGGCGGTGGTTGGAGCCACCGGCGGAGCGGGGACGAGCGGCCGCGGCCGGGGGGGGCTGCCCCGGACCCCCTGAGCCCCCGCCGAGCCCCCGGGCAGGCCGCGGCCATTTGCCGTGTCCGGCCGCGCTGACTGACCCGCTGCTCCGTCTCCTCCCGCTCCGGCCGTCCCTGCGCGACGATGAGGCAGGCCCCGGCCACACGCAAGGTACGGTCCGCGCCCGCATCCCCCGCTCCGGCATCGCGTCCCCGCTTCCCGGCCGCCTCCTCGCTGGTTTTGCCCGTTTTCCCCGCGTTGGTGCTGCCGGGCTGTAATTGGGAGCGTGACGGGCTCGGGGAGGAGGGGGGCGGTGGGTGAGCATCGGTTCATGGCTGGCTTTGCCTTCCGAGCTCCCGGAGTCCCCTCTCCGTGTCACCCGGCCAATGCAGCGCCTCTGCGGCTCTGCCGGGGCCCTGTCCCCGCTGCCGGTGCCATCCCCGTCCCCTCTGCCAGTGCCATCCCCTCTGCCTGGGGGTGTCAGTGCTGTCCCTGCTGCCTGTGTTGTCCCTGCTGCTGGTGCCATCCCCACTCCAGGGGTGCCAGTGCCATCCCTGCTGCTGTCCCTGTGCCCATGGCTGGTGCCATTCCCGCTCCAGGGGTGCCAGTGCCATCCCTGCTGCTGTCCCTGTGCCCATGGCTGGTGCCATTCCCGCTCCAGGGGTGCCAATGCCATCCCTGCTGCTGTCCCTGTCCCCACAGCCTGAGAGTGTCAGTGCTGTTCCTGCTGCCGGTGCCATCCCTGCTTCCAGTGCCACCGGTGCCCACCCTGGGGAAGCTGTGTGCCCACAATCCCGGTTTTCCTGCCAGCCACGCTGCTGGGTTCAGCCTTTGGCATTCCCAGGGGCTGGCAGTGCCCGAGTCCCTGCCAGGCTGCCATTCCCGCAGGTGACAGCGCGGGCACTGGCCTATATGTTTATTTTTAGTGTAACCACGATGTCACTGCTCAGCTTAAAGAGAAATCCTGGGAATTTCTGGCTGATGGCAGGGAATAGACCTGAGCTGGTCTGTACCTGGCAGGAAATGCTCCTGATTTACCCCTGCACCTCCCTGAGCTCAGACACCGACGCTCCTCGTCACGTGGCCCTGTTAATCCTATTCCCCGTGAAACTTTCACGGATGCTGCTTTCCCTGTGCCCCGTTGGAGGGGGCGGTGGGGGCTGCTGGAGCTCAGCCCCACGCCTGGATTCCATCCTGCTTTTCCTGCTGCTCCTCTCCTCACCCGTGGAATCACACCTGTGAGACCTGGGTGGTGCTGGTTGTTTAAAATGCAGAATTCCCAGCAGTATCCCAGGGAACCACACCCTGAGGGGCTCATCCTGGGGCTGGGACTCAGCTCCAGCAGAGGGGAGGTGCCTCCAAAGGGGCCAAATTCCTGGGAATGGAGTGGGATGGCATCAGCATGGAGAAGCACTGGATCAGTGCCTGGGCATCACCCCCAGCACTGCCCACCCCACTCAGGAGCTGCTGCCTATTGGAATCCTCCTGGAAACTCTGGGAATTCTCCACAGCAGCAGCCACAGGCTGTGAAGTTCAGACCTGAAGCCTTGAAACTCAATCCAGGAGAAGGCTCCAGTGACACCTCCCCTGTCCTGCCTGCTGGAAGGTGACATTCACACATTCCTGCTCATCCATCCAGCACTCGCTGCTCCTGCCTGGATCAGGATTCCCACACCTGGAGCAGAACCAAATCAGGAGGGATTGTGGGACCCCACATTCAGCAGGCAGTGCTGACCCCACCACAGTCAGTCCTTGGTGTCCAGGAGGATTTTTCCAGAGTTTTTGCTGCCAGGAGCTGAGTCCATCTCGGAGCGCGCCGGTTCGGAGCCCCCAAGGCTCCCCTGGGAGCTGAGGTTTTGTAATTCCATAAATATTGATGCAGCAGCATTACACAGCAGAGCAGAACCTCCATG
The DNA here is from genome assembly GCF_035770615.1 of Melospiza melodia melodia. Classification (NCBI taxonomy): domain Eukaryota; kingdom Metazoa; phylum Chordata; class Aves; order Passeriformes; family Passerellidae; genus Melospiza; species Melospiza melodia. Next base: position 91,180,310 of record NC_086198.1, on the reverse strand, counting down.
GAACATCCATCCCCATCCATCCGTCCGTCCATCCATCCCCAGCAGGGGGGTTGGAGCATCCTGGATCCAGGTGGGGCTGGAGCCTCTGCTCCCAGTGCTGGCACGATGACAAACACCAGAAAATCCACGTCCCATCCTGGGCACTGACTTTTCCAGAGCCCAGGGATGGCTGGCTGGGGGACAGATGGTGCCACCACGGAGGAGAGCCCAGACATCCCCCATTCCTGATGGAGAGAGCAGCTGGAGCATCCCAGAACATGCATTTGCCACAAATCCCAGGGGTCCTGGAACTTCAACTTTCAGTGGTCATCACATGGAGGGGACCAGATCTCCCAAGGATGCACAAAGCAGGATTATTCCCTGTCATTCCACGTGGCTTTAGGGATGGTTACCAGCAGGCTTCTCCCTGTTTTTAGGGTTTGGTGTGGTTTGAGGCTGGGTTTGAATTGGTGTCCCTCACCCCACGGCCAGGACAAGGCTCAGTGTCCCCCAGTTTGGGGCTCAGTGTCCCCCAGGACAAGGCTCACTGTCCCCCAGGACAAGGCTCAGTGTCCCCCAGTTTGGGGCTCAGTGTCCCCCAGGACAAGGCTCATTGTCCCCCAGTTTGGGGCTCACTGTCCCCCAGGACAAGGCTCATTGTCCCCCAGTTTAAGGTTCTGTGTTCCCCAGGACAAGGCTCAGTGTCCCCCAGTTTGGGGCTCATTGTCCCCCAGGACAAGGCTCAGTGTCCCCCAGTTTGGGGCTCAGTGTCCCCCAGTTTAAGGCTCATTGTCCCCCAGTTTAAGGTTCTGTGTCCCCCAGGACAAGGCTCAGTGTCCCCCAGGACAAGGCTCATTGTCCCCCAGTTTGGGGCTCGGTGTCCCCCAGGACAAGGCTCGGTGTCTCCTGGGACAGGGATCAGTGTCCCCCATCCAGGACCAGGTGACATTTCCCCACGTCCACGGACTCAGGGGTCGATGTGGGACCCCCCCAGCCCTGCCCCACTCCTGAGTCCCCCCACATGTGGAGTTCCTGAAGAAGACGTTTTCCAAGTGTTTCCCAGATTTTTGTTGCTGCTCCACGTTGCTTACTTGGACTTTGGGAAGATGCTGGAAAGCTCCTGAAGGGCATCCTGAGGGTTTCACTTGAAGGTCTGGAACTTGTGCTGCTGCAATTCCATTTTCCTGGCCAATTTGGTCACTCCGATGTTGTGGAAGATGGGAATGTCTTTCCTCAGGATTGACAAGTTTGGAAGTGCAAACACATCCAGGTTGATACTGAAAACAGGGAAATAAAGCTCCAAGGTTCCTGAGGCCTCGGGAGGGAACACGGCCGTGTTGGAGATCAGCTGGAGCTGCTGGTCCCTGGTGGGCTCCGTGTGCCTCCTGTCCCCATCCTGGACATGACATCATGTGGCAGTGCCATTATCCATCTGTTCTGCTCCTGTTTATTCCCAGCTGGGATTAGGTCATGGAATCAGACATGAGGGAGAGCGTGGAAGTGCTCCAAGGCTGCAGCTGGACAGATGTTCCCAATGCCCACCCGCTGCCCCCCAGGACCAGCCTGGTCACTCCTCCTTTTCCATCCATTAGGGATTGTTTTTAAGGGGAAAAATATGAAATAATTTCGTATTTGTCTCTGTTCCAGGCTGAGCCCTGTGGCCTCCCCTCCCTGAGCTGCTGGGAGCTGCTGCATGTGCATGGAGGGGTGTGGGGGGGTCCTGCCCCAAAATCGTGGATGATTTAATTCCAGCCATGAAAGGAGAAGCTGGGAGTGTGGGATCAGCTCTGTGGTGTCCCTGGAATTTCTGGTTAAACAAAGCAGAGCCTGGGGGCTCTGAGGCAGCTGCTCAGGGTGCTCTGGGCCTTTTTAAAACCAGAGGGATGAGGAGAGGAGAAAACTCACGTTTAAGATTAAATCCTTTCCATCTCCTACTCTGGGGTCTCTGGGAAAGGCGTGGGAGGTCAAACCCCCCGTGCCCATGGAATGCCCAGCCAACCTGAACCAGGCTTTGCCTCTGAAGACCAAAATTCCTTGGAATTACAGGGTGGATCTGCCCTGGGGTATCAGTAGGGTCGGGCTGGGGGTTCAGGATGTGCCCTCTGTGCCCAGCTCTGTCCCCACACTCGGCTGGAGGGGCAGGGATGGGGCAAGGGCTGGCTCTGGGCTCTGTTCCTGTGGTCCCATGGGAGCTGTGCCAGGGGATCCCATGGGATCTCTGCCCGTGGAGCAGGTTAACGAGCGCCCAGGCTAACGATGCCACACCCGGTGCCACGGGGCACGCTGACGATGCCGGGCACACTAACGATGCCGGGCACACTAACGATGCCGTGCTGTCTTTTGTCTCCTTTCCCTGCTCTGCCGCTCCGGCCGCCGGCGGCTGTTCTCTGCTCCTCTGTCCCTGTGTGACTGTCTGTCCTCTCTGCTTCCGCTCCCGCTGCCCTCCAGAGCACCGCCCGCCGGCCCAAGGTGAGCAGCCACGGTGGGGGCACCGAGCGCGGGGGGCACCGGCGGCCCCGGGGGTGCCAGCGCCACTCAGAGCATCGGGTGCCAGCCCCGTCACGAGCATGGATCACTGGGTGCCAACAGCAGGATCCATTGGGTGCCAACCTCACTCAGACATGGGCCATTGGGTGCCTACTCCACTCAAACATGATCCATTCATGGCCAACCCCACTCATTGGGTGTCAGCCTCACTCAAACATGGGCCATTGGGTGCCAACCCCACTCATTGGGTGCCAACCTCACTCAAACATGGGCCATTGGGTGCCAGCCCCACTCAAACACGGGCCATTGGGTGCCAACCTCACTCAGACATGGGCCATTGGGTGCCAACCCCACTCATTGGGTGCCAACCTCACTCAAACATGGGCCATTGGGTGCCAACCTCACTCAAACATGGGCCATTGGGTGCCAGCCCCACTCAAACATGGGCCATTGGGTGCCAACTCCACTCAAACATGATCCATTCATGGCCAACCCCACTCATTGGGTGCCAGCCTCACTCAAACATGGGCCATTGGGTGCCAGCCTCACTCAAACATGGGCCATTGAGTGCCAACCCCACTCAAACACAGGCCATTGGGTGCCAGTCCCACTCAAACATGGGCCATTGGGTGCCAACCCCACTGAAACATGTTCCATTCATTGCCAGCCGCCCTCAAACATGGGCCTTTGGATGCCAACCCCACTCAAACACAACACATTGGATGCCAACACCATCTCAAACATGGTACATTAGGTACCAACCTCACTCAAACACGAGCTGTTGGGTGCCAGCCCCACCCAAACACAATCCATTGTTTGCCAACACCACCCAAACCTGATCCATTCATTGCCAACCCAGCTCAAACACGATCCATTGGTTCCCAGTCCCAAACGTGATCCATTCATTGCCAACCCTACCCAAGCACGAGCTGCTGGGTGCCAACCCCACCCAAACACAACCCATTGTTTGCCATTCAAACAAGATCCATTCATTGCCAACCCCACTCAAATATGGGCTGTTGGTTGCCAGCCCTGCTCAAACACAACTCGTTGGTTGACAACCCCACTCAAACACAACCGATTGGTTCCCAGTCCCACCCAAACATGATCTGTTGGGTGCCAACCTCACCCAAACATGATCCATTCATTGCCAACACAGCTCAAACACGATCCATTGGTTCCCAATGCCACCCAAACATGATCTTTTGGGTGCCAACACCACCCAAACCTGATCCATTCATTGGCAACGCAGCTCAAACACGATCCATTGGTTCCCAATCCCACCCAAACATGATCTGTTGGGTGCCAACCTCACCCAAACATGATCCATTCATTGCCAACCCCACTCAAATGTGTCCATTCTTGTGGATGCCAACTCAAACACGATCCACTGGGTGCCAACCCCACTCAAACACAACTTACTGAGTGCAACCTCACTCACAAGCAATCCATTCTTTGCCAGTCTCAGTCAAATATGATCCACTGGGTGCCAATCCCACCACAAAAAGGATGCATTTGATACCAACCCCATTCAAACAGAATCCATTGGGTGCCAACCCCACCCAAACATGACCCATTCATTGCCAGCCCCACTCAAATGTGGCCGTTCTTGTGGATGCCAATGCAAACATGATCCACTGGTGGCCAACCCCACCCAGACATGATCCACTGGTAGCCAACCCCACCCAAACATGATCCACTGGTGGCCAACCCCACCCAGACATGATCCACTGGTGGCCAACCCCACCCAAACATGATCCACTGGTGGCCAACCCCACCCAAACACCACCCCTTGGCTCCCATCCCCACCGTTGTCCTTCCACCTCATTGTGCAGAGCCCAGAGGAGCTCCCAGCGGTGATGGGCTCCTCTGGAGCAGATCCAGATCCTTGGGGACCCTCTCCCAGGATGGAACAGCATGAAATCCACGTGGCAGTGCCCAGGCTGTGCCAGGGGGTCCCTGTGGGCATTGCTGCTCCCTCACTGTCCCAGTTTGTGCTGGGATTTGGGATCTGAGTTCAGGTGGGATCTGAGAGATCAGACCAGTGGGATCTGAGTGGGATCTAAAAGAACTTGAGGTGGGATCTGAGAGACCTGAGGTGGGATCTGAGTGGGATCTGAGAGATCAGATCAGTGGGATCTAAGTGGGATCTGAGAGAGCTTGAGGTGGGATCTGAGTGGGATCTGAGAGACCTGGGGTGGGATTTGAGTGGGATCTGAGAGACCTGAGGTGGGATCTGAGAGACCTCAGGTGGGATCTGAGTGGGATCTGAGAGACCTGAGGTGGGATCTGAGAGACCTGGGGTGGGATTTGAGTGGGATCTGAGAGACCTGAGGTGGGATCTGAGAGACCTGGGGTGGGATCTGAGTGGGATCTGAGTGATCAGATCAGTGGGATCTGAGTGGGATCTGAGAGACCTGAGGTGGGATCTGAGTGGGATCTGGGAGAGCCTGAGGTGTCAGGCTGGGCTGTGTGGTCCCAGCTGGCCCTCGGGGGCTGCTCCAGCCACCAGCATTCACCTTGGGAAGGGACTTGTGGCTTGAAGGGAGGAGATGTGGGAGAGAAATCCTTGAAGATGGAGTTTGGAGGTGGAGAACTCTCCTGCAGGGAGGGCTCCATGCTCAGCAGACGCTTCCAGCCCCAGGCAGGGGTGGATTCCACCAGCCCCAGGGCTTTGGGATGCCCCCATTCCCTGGCTTTGGATGGTTCTTGTTGGTGTCTCTGCAGGGATGTCCCATGGGACCTCCTGCTCCTTTGCCCTCACACCTTTGGCAGGGAGGTGGAGTTGGGATCCTGGAATCACGGAATGGGTTGGGTTGGAAGGGACCTAAAGCCCATCCAGCTCCGCCCAGGAACAGCTCCCACTGTCCCTGGTGGCTCCAAGCCCCATCCAACCCGGCCTTGGACACCTCCAGGGGTGTGGCAGCCACAGCTGCTCTGGGCAACCTGTGCCAGGGCCTCAGCACCCTGGAATTCCTTCCCAATATCCCATCTAACTCTGCTCCCTGTGGGGGATCTGTGACCCCAAAAGCAGCAGGAATAACAAACGTCTTTGCTTTGAGCTGTATCTGAAAGAAAGCACTTGGGGCTTGGTGCTACCCAGAAATCCCCCATTTTCTGTGCCTGAGAGAGCTGGGATCATCTCAGGAGGGCAGGCTGGGCCTATCCGAGGGGTGCTGGACTTTCTGCCATCGAGTTAACTCAGATTTGCCTCCATTTTAGAGAAAATAAGGGCAGAGGGTGGATGTTTCTCTTTCTCAGTTGTACCCATGGGTGAAACCTCACACTAGGTGAACCCTCATGGCACCAAAAATCCCATTTCTAGAAATAAAATCAAGTCAGGAAATTTAATTTACAGTAAGAGGTGAGTGGTCCAGAAATAAAGTCCATGAGGAGACCAGTGGGAGCCTGGGGGGTCCTGGTGCTTCCCTCACCCCTTTTCCCCCTGCCTGGGCTCAGACGGTGATTAATTAACAGCCTCATAAGTGCTAATGAAGCAGCACCAGGCCCCGCTGGACTCTGGGAACTCACTCCTTGTTGATTTTCTTGTTGCTCCCCTAAATCTGGGTTCTCATCTTGGTGGGCTCTGAGGTTTTGCTGGGAGAATGGAATCTGGAGCTCTGGAGCTGGGAAATGGAATCCTGGAATGGTTTGGGTTGGGAGGGACCTTGGACATCATCCAGTGCCACAGCAGGGACACCTCCCACTATCCCAGGGCGCTCCCAGCTGGCCTTGGCCACTTCCAGGGATGTGAGGCACCCCCAGCTTCTCTGGGAAACGTGTGGAGTCCTTCCCCAATGGATTATCCGTGAATTCTCTCCGAGCCCAGCTCCTCCAGAGCAGAATTCCTGAGGGACAGTGACACAAATCAGTGACACTGCTGGAAACGGGAATCAGGGAGTCACCAGAGGTGTCAGGGTGGGACCTGTGGGAGCACATCAGGGATGTCCCCCCTGCCTCCCCCTCACCCGTGCCCGTGTTTTGCAGCCCACCCGGACCCCCACGTCCTCGGCGTCCGGCGGCACCGCGGGGCCCTCGGGCTCGGCCTCGGCGTCGGGCGGGGAGATGAGCAGCAGCGAGCCCGGCACGCCCGCCCAGACCCCGCTGGTGGCCCCCGTCATCCCCACGCCCTCCCTCGGCTCGCCGGGGGCACCGCCGGTCCCCTCGCCCACCAAGGTGAGCCCTGCCCAGGTGAGCTCTGCCCCCAGCCCTGCCCAGGTGAGCTGTGCCCCGAGCCCTACCCAGGTGAGCTCTGCCCCCAGCCCTGCCCAGGTGAGCTGTGCCCCAATCCCTGCCCAGGTGAGCTCTGCCCCCAGCCCTGCCCAGGTGAGCTGTGCCCCAATCCCTGCCCAGGTGAGCTCTGCCCCAATCCCTACCCAGGTGAGCTCTGCCCCCAGCCCTGCCCAGGTGAGCTCTGCCCCCAGCCCTGCCCAGGTGAGCTCTGCCCCCAGCCCTGCCCAGGTGAGCTGTGCCCCAATCCCTGCCCAGGTGAGCTCTGCCCCCAGCCCTGCCCAGGTGAGCTGTGCCCCAATCCCTGCCCAGGTGAGCGCTGCCCCCAGCCCTGCCCAGGTGAGCTGTGCCCCAATCCCTGCCCAGGTGAGCGCTGCCCCCAGCCCTGCCCAGGTGAGCTCTGCCCAGGTGAGCGCTGCCCCCAGCCCTGCCCAGGTGAGCGCTGGGCTCTCACGGTGCTCCCCAGCCGGCAGGAGAGAAAACTGCACCCAGCACTAGGAGGAAGAGGAGGAGGAGGAGCTGCTCTGAGGGGTCCTGGGGGTGGTCACCGGGCTGTGGGAGGAGCATTGGGACAGGTCCGAGCTGGCCAGGACAGAGCCAGCAAAGCTGCGAGGCCACTTCCAAAGAGAATTCCCAAATAACCCTCCCTTCATTTCCAAAGAGAATTCCTTGTGCGCCTCCATCCCTTCCCAAATAAATCCCTGTGGGACACGGGTGACATCAGAGCAGTTTGGCAGGGTCCCTGTGGGACACGGGTGACATCAGAGCAGTTTGGCAGAGTCCCTGCACTGGGGCATCCTCCCTTGGGATGGAAAGACCCCTTGGAGAGGTTCAGGATTTCCCCAACTTGGGGGATTGGGGTGAAGGGACCAGCAGGGATGCACTGAGGACCCTCCAGCCTTGGGATGCAAAGCCCACCCAGAAAGATGCAATATTCCCCAAATTCAGGGATTTTTAATCATTACAGAGTTATTCCCGTTTTGATCTTTAAAATACTTTTTCATCACTTCCATCCTGCTTTGATTAATGAGTTAATTAGAGCTTGGGAGAGATTTGGGGCACAAGGCCAGGGAGGGAATGGCAGGAGAGGACAAGGCTCTGGCATTGTGTGTGGAAGGGAGAGCTGGGGAAGGCGCCCCAGGGTGGGGACAGGGGATGTCCCCACCTGTGTCCCCATGGCCAGAGCTCTCTGGTTTCTGTAGCTGGGTGCAGAAGTGGCTTTTTTGGGGACATCAGAATGTCCAAGCTGGGAAAGCAGCAGAGGTGGGATCCATGGGAGGTTCTGGATTTGTCCAAGACCTGTTCCTTGCTGTCACCCAGCTTTGGGATTTGAAGCTTTGGCCCCTGTGGCTGCTGCCAGGGAGGGAGGTGACATCCCTTTGTCCCTGCAGCCGTTGCTTTGGGGAATGCTGGCATCAGCCTTTCCCGGCCCTGGGAGCTGAGCTGCTGGAAAAGGAGCTGGATCAGTTTTCCCTGGGGGGAGATCACCTGGGGATGATGTGGATGCTGCAGTGGAATCAGGCAGCCACAGCTTCTCTGGGCAACCTGGGCAAGCCAGGAATTCCTTCCCAAAATCCCATCTAATCCTGCTACTCCAGGCCCTTTTCCCAAGTCCCTGGAGGTCTCAGGCCAGGTTCCCTGGGCTTCCAGAAACTTCCCCAGAGCTCTGTCCAAGGATGTCCCTGCTCCTTCCCTAATTCTTGGCTCGGTGTTGTAGGAGGAGGAGAATCTCCGTGCTCAGGTCAGGGACCTTGAGGAGAAGCTGGAGACACTGAAAATCAAGAGGAATGAGGACAAGGCGAAGCTCAAGGAGCTGGAGAAGTACAAGATCCAGCTGGAGCAGGTGCAGGAATGGAAGAGCAAAATGCAGGAGCAGCAGGCTGAGCTCCAGAAGCGCCTGAAGGAGGCCAAGAAGGTGAGTGAGTGTCCTGGGAATGGGGCAGTGCCTGGAGAGGTGACTGCAGGAGGAATTCCAGCCCTGACAAACCTTTCTGGGAGGAAATTTTCCCAACGTCCAGCTAAAGCTCCCCTGGTGCAATTCAAAGTCTTTGCTCTGAATTGATGTCAGGTGTGTTTGGGAATCAGGCTGAGCCAAGGTGGGATTTGAATTCCTTATTCCCTCTCTTTCCAGATGTTTCCCTCTTCTCTCTGTGTGTCTCCGGGTGCTTCCTCCTTCCCTCTCTCTCTCTCTCTCTCTCTCTCCAGGAGTTCCAGGTGCTTCCCTTTCCCCTCAGCTGTGCCTGCAGCTCCCAGGATTCCATCCAAGGAGTGTTTCCTTCTCCCTGCCCTACTTTCCACAGTGGATTCCTGGTTTCTTTCCCCAGGGATTTATCTGTCTGTTCCAGCATTCCCTGTCTCCTTACCTTTGTCCTCACCTGCTTCTCCTGCCTGGCTCTGGGTGTGAAGCAGGGAAGAGAGGAGTGGGACACCCTGGAGCGCTGGGCCGTCCCCTCCCATCCCAGATAACCTGGTGTCCACTGGATCTGGGGGAGCCTTGAGGGACAATAATTTCCTGAGAGCTGCTGTGGGGTCTCTCCAGAGTTGTGGGGTCCCCTCAGCTGCTGTGCTTGCCCACAGGAAGCCAAGGATGCCCTGGAAGCCAAGGAAAGGTACATGGAGGAGATGGCAGACACGGCCGACGCCATCGAGATGGCCACGCTGGACAAGGAGATGGCCGAGGAGAGGGCAGAGTCCCTGCAGCAGGAGGTGGATTCCCTCAAGGAGAAGGTGGAATACCTCACCATGGACCTGGAGATCCTCAAGCATGAGATTGAGGAGAAAGGTGGGAAGGGAAAGGGACTTTGGGCTTGGAGAATGGGGAATGGGAGTGGGGTTAGGTGGGATGTTGGGAAGGAATTCTCTTTGAGGGTCCTGAGGCTCTGGAATGAATTATTCCATAAAAGCTCTGGCTGCTCCATCCCTGGAAGTGTCCAAAGCCAGGTTGGATGGGGCTTGGAGCACCCTGGATAGTGGGAGGTGTCCCTGCCCCTGTCAGGAGATGGGAATGGGTGGGATTTAAGATCCCTTCCCACCCAAATCAGTCTGGGCTTCTGAGATTATGGGATTCTGATTCCTCCTTTCCTACACAGGCTCTGATGGAGCAGCATCCAGCTACCAGGTGAAACAGCTGGAGGAGCAGAATGCCAGGCTCAAGGAGGCTCTTGTCAGGTGGGAGCTCACCCAAATTCCTTCCCAGGCCTCTTGTGCTCCCTCAGTCTGAGAACACCAATCCCAGTCCTCCTCTGGAGCAGCCCGTGTCATTCCTGCTGGTGGTTTTGGGATCTTTGCCGAGCTCTTAAAGCATCCACAGGGAAGGGAGAGTCCCTTGTCACAGGGGAGTGGTGGGGATGGGGACAATGAGCCACTCCAGCCTCATTCCCTATGGATGGATGTGGTGCTTGGTATCCCAGCACTGTTCTCCAGACCCTGCCCAGCCCTGGGATCTCCCTCTCCCTGGATGATCCCACCTTCCAGGGCTTGGGTGCTCATGGGCTTTTTATTTGGGACTCCACAGCCAAGAAGTTCAGGTGGGACCCATCCCTTGGTGTGAATGAGCTGGATTTTGGGAACATTGCTCATGTCCCCAACCTGGGAGGGATGAGCTCTGTTATCCTGGCTGGGGCAGAGTGGGGCTCTTGGGAGGGCCCTGACAGGACCTGTGGCTGTCCCAGGATGAGGGACCTGTCGGCCTCGGAGAAGCAGGAGCACGTGAAGCTCCAGAAGCAGATGGAGAAGAAGAACACGGAGCTGGAGTCGCTGCGGCAGCAGCGGGAGAAGCTGCAGGAGGAGGTGAAGCAGGCGGAGAAAACGGTGGATGAGCTCAAGGAGCAGGTGAGGGACAGGTGGGATGGGATATTTGGGATGTTTGTGGGCAGTTTGGGGACATCTGGGGCATTGAGACTCCTGGAGATCCCACTGCAGGGACCAACACTCCTGGTCCCATATTCCCTAATTCCAAACCCTGTTCCAGCAGTGGAGCTGTGCTTGGCTCTGCCTGGAGGGGGGAATGTGTGTCCTGGGGGATGGATGGATTGGGATTTGGGATGTGTGTCCTGGGGGATGGATGGATTTGGGATTTGGGATTTGTGTCCTGGGGGATGGATGGACTGGGATGTGTGTCCTGATGGGATGGATGGACTGGGATGTGTGTCCTGATGGGATGGATTGGGATATGTGTCCTGGTGCAGGGATGGATTGGGATGTGTGTCCTGGCACAGGGATGGATTGGGATGTGTGTCCTGGAGCAGGGATGGATTGGGATATGTGTCCTGGAGCAGGGATGGATTGGGATGTGTGTCCTGGCACAGGGATGGACTGGGATGTGTGTCCTGGCACAGGGATGGATTGGGATATGTGTCCTGGAGCAGGGATGGATTGGGATGTGTGTCCTGGCACAGGGATGGACTGGGATGTGTGTCCTGATGGGATGGATTGGGATGTGTGTCCTGGCACAGGGATGGATTGGGATGTGTGTCCTGGAGCAGGGATGGATTGGGATGTGTGTCCTGGAGCAGGGATGGATTGGGATATGTGTCCTGGCACACAGATGGATTGGGATGTGTGTCCTGGAGCAGGGATGGATTGGGATGTGTGTCCTGGAGCAGGGATGGATTGGGATGTGTGTCCTGGAGCAGGGATGGATTGGGATGGCAGGGGATGGATTGGGATGTGTGTCCTGGCACACAGATGGACTGGGATGTGTGTCCTGGCAGGTGGATGCAGCGCTGGGTGCTGAGGAGATGGTGGAGACTCTGACAGAGAGAAACCTGGATCTGGAGGAGAAGGTCCGGGAGCTGCGTGAGACCGTCGGGGACCTGGTAAGGCAGAATTCCCTGGGATGACACTGCTGAATTCCTTGGGATAACAAATGCTGGATTCCGGGATAGCAACTGCTGAATTCCCTGGGATAAGGGCTGCTGAATTCCTGGGATAACACTGCAGAATCCCCTGGGATAAGGGCTGCTGAATTCCTTGGGATAACAAATGCTGAATTCCTTGGGATAACAAATGCTGAATTCCTGGGATAACACTGCTGAATTCCCTGGGATAAGAGCTGCTGAATTTCCTGGGATAACAGCTGCTGATTCCCTGGGATAAGGGCTGCTGAATTCCTTGGGATAACACTGCTGAATTCCTTGGGATAACAAATGCTGAATTCCCTGGGATAACAAATGGTGAATTCCTGGGATAACAAATGCTGAATTCCTGGGATAACAACTGCTGAATTCCCTGGGATAAGAGCTGCTGAATTTCCTGGGATAAGGGCTGCTGATTCCCTGGGATAACAACTGCTCAATTCCCTGGGATAACAGCTGCTGAATTCCTGGGAAGGGGCTGCTCCAGCAGCAGCTCTTACCCCAGGAATTCCCGCTCCTGGTCCGGGGAGCTGCAGTGATGGCACCAGCAGGATTCATGAAAGCTCTCCGGAGCACCGGGACACATCCGAGCCCCGCTGTGTGACCGTCCCCTCGGTGCCACCTCCCTGCAGGAAGCCATGAACGAGATGAACGACGAGCTGCAGGAGAACGCGCGGGAGACGGAGCTGGAGCTGCGGGAGCAGCTGGACATGGCCACGGCGCGCGTGCGCCAGGCCGAGAAGCGCGTGGAGGCCGCCCAGGAGACCGTGGCCGACTACCAGCAGACCATCAAAAAGTACCGGGAGCTCACGGCTCACCTGCAGGTGGGTCCCCACCTCCAGCCCCTCCTGCAGCTCGCCTGGTGGCCAGGAGAGCCAGAGGGAGCATCCCTTGGGAGTGTCCTGGTGGGCAGGAGAGCCACAGGGAACATCCACTGGGAGTGTCCTGGTGGCCAGGAGAGCCAGAGGGAGCATCCCTTGGGAGTGTCCTGGTGGGCAGGAGAGCCAGAGGGAGCATCCCCTGGGAGTGTCCTGGTGGGCAGGAGAGCCAGAGGGAGCATCCCCTGGGAGTGTCCTGGTGACCAGGAGAGCCAGAGGGAGCATCCCCTGGGAGTGTCCTGGTGACCAGGAGAGCCAGAGGGAGCATCCCCTGGCTATGGCAGGATACAGCTTGGAGCTGAGTGGGTTCCTTGTGGAGCTTCCATAGGGACCCCCCCAATGCCTTCTCCCACAGGGATAGGCTGGGAGAGCTGGGAATGTCCTTGAGGGCTTCAAAGAGACCTCAAAACCCTTTTTAGTGCCCTAAAGGGACTCCAGGAGAGCTGGAGGGGGACGTGGGACAAAGGATGGAGGGACAGGACACAGGGAATGGCTTCCCACTGGGAAAGTGGAGATTTAGATGGGATCTTGGGAAGGAATTCTTCTCTGTGAGGATGGTGAGGCCCTGGAAGGGATTTCCCAGAGAAACTCTGGCTACCTGGAGCTCACCTGGTGACCAGGAGAGCCAGAGGGAGCATCCCCTGGGAGTGTCCTGGCTATGGCAGGATACAGCTTGGAGCTGAGTGGGTTCCTTGTGGAGCTTCCATAGGGACCCCCCCAATGCCTTCTCCCACAGGGATAGGCTGGGAGAGCTGGGAATGTCCATGAAGGCTTCAAAGAGACCTCAGAGCCCCTTTTAGTGCCTTAAAGGGGCTCCAGGAGAGCTGGAGGAGGACTTGGGATCAGGTCTTCTGGGCAGGGAAGGGAGCTGGGGAATGAGCCTGTGGATATTCCAGGAGAGCTGGAGGGGGACTTGGGACAAGGGTTGGAGCGACAGGACGCAGGGAATGGCTTCCTCTGGAAAAGTGGAGATTTAGATGGGGTATTGGGAAAAATTTCCTCCTTGTGGGGTTATCCCAGCCCTGGGCTCAGATCTGCTGGCAGGGGAGGCAGCTGGGGAAGGAGCCTGTGGATATTCCTGGGCTGGAACACTCTTGGTGCCTCTCCCTCCCCTCCACCTTCACTGGGTGCTGCACAAGGAGCCCCCCAAGGAGGAGGTGCTGGGAGGGGCTTGCTGGGGGTGTGGGCTCCCTGATCTCCATGTCCCCATGATGTCCCCATGATGTCCCCATGGTGTCCCCATGATGTCCCCATGGTGTCCCCATGGCCAGGATGTGAACCGGGAGCTGATGAGCCAGCAGGAAGCGTCTGCAGAGAAGCAGCAGCAGCCGCCCCCCGAGATGTTCGACTTCAAGATCAAATTTGCAGAGACAAAAGCTCACGCCAAGGTAGGGCCAGCAGGAGACCTGGGTGGGCTTATCCATGCACTGGGACAGGCTCCAGGGTATTCCCAGAGTTGTGGCTGTCCCTGGATCCCTGGAAGTGTCCAAAACTAAGCTGGACAGGGCTTGGAGCAACCTGGGCTAGTGGGAGGTGTCCCTGCCCGTGGATGGGGCTGGGATGAGATGGGCTTTAAGGTCCTTCTAGCCCAAACCTTCAGGATTTTGGAGCCCTTCTGCTCTGGAGTGATGCTGGGAATGTTCCCCTGGAGAAGGGAAGGCTCTGGGGAGAGCTCAGAGCTCCTTGCAGGGGCTAAAGGGGCTCCAGGAGAGCTGGAGAGGGACTGGGGACAAGGCATGGAGGGACAGGACACAGGGAATGGCTCCCACTGGGGAAGGGGAGATTTAGATGGGATATTGGGGAAAAGTTTAGATAGTGAGGCCCTGGAAGGGATTTCCCAGAGAAACCCTGGCTACCCCACCCCTGGAAGTGCCCAAGGCCAGGCTGGAGCACCCTGAGATGGAGGAAGGTGTCCCTGCCCATGGCGTGGGGTGACATTGGGTGGGCTGGGAGATCCCAGCCGTGCCTTGAGGCATTCTCCAAGGAGCAGCATTCCATGATTGATCCCCCTGGGCTGGGCTGGGCTGTGCCAGGGAGGCCCTGGAGCAGGCGGGTGACTCTCAGTGTCCCTCAGGCCATCGAGATGGAGCTGCGGCAGATGGAGGTGCAGCAGGCCAACCGCCACGTGTCCCTGCTGACCTCCTTCATGCCCGACAGCTTCCTGCGGCACGGCGGCGACCACGACTGCGTCCTGGTGCTCCTGCTCATCCCACGCCTCATCTGCAAGGTGGGACAGCCTGGGGACAGCCCCTGCATGGAAAACAACGCCTTTGTCCCCAGGGGATTTGGGGTGTTTAGTGTTGGAGAACTTCCCAGAGTTCTGGAGTGAGCGGAGGTGCCATCCCTGCAGGGCTTCTGGTGGGATAATCGGAAAATTCCTTCTGGAAAGAGGTGTGCAGGCCTGGCTCAGGACAGTGTGGAGTCCCCTTTCCTGGGGGATTTAGCAGCCCTGTGGATGTGGCACTTGGGGACAATGTGGAGTCCCCAGGACAGCGTGGATTCCTCATCCCTGGGGGATTTAACAGCCCTGTGGATGTGGCACTTGGGGATAGTGTGGAGTCCCCAGGACAGTGTGGAGTCCCCATCCCTGGGGGATTTAGCAGCCCTGTGGATGTGGCACTTGGGGACAATGTGGAGTCCCCAGGACAGTGTGGAGTCCCCATCCCTGGGGAGATCTAACAGCTCTGTGGATGTGGCTCAGGACAGTTGAGTCCCCATCCCTGGGGGATGTATCAGCTCTGTGGATGTGGCACTTGGGGATAGTGTGGAGTCCCCAGGACAGTGTGGAGTCCCCATTCCTGGGGGGATTTAACAACCCTGTGGATGTGGCACTTGGGGACATTGTCAGTGGTGGTGCTGGGGGAACAGTTGGGCTCTGTGGTCTTAAGGGACTTTTCCAACCTAAGTAATTCCATGATTCCACGCTTATAAAATGGTGTGGGAGAAGGGAAGGGGAGGAAGCAGCCAGGGGTGGGGGGAGCACTCAGGGTCACTTTGCCAGGACAGGTGACATTTTGGGGCTGCAGGGCTGTTACCCACGGCTCAGCAGGACACAGCAGGGAGGGAAGCACGGCATGATGCCCTGAAGGATTTCCCTGTCCCCCCCCCAGGCCGAGCTGATCAGCAAACAGGCGCAGGAGAGGTTCGAGCTGAGCGAGAGCTGCGCGGAGCGGGCGGGGCTGCGCGGAGCCCCCGGGGAGCAGCTCAGCTTCGCCGCCGGCCTCGTCTACTCGCTGAGCCTGCTGCAGGCCACGCTGCACAAATACGAGCAGTGAGTACCGGCCCCGCCCGTCCCGCCCTCCCGGGCGGAGTTCCGGGCGTTCGGGGAGCCGGGCTGGGAAAGGTCGGTGGGGTCGCTGTTATTGCCTTGCCATGGGGTCCTTGCTCTGTGTGTCCTTCCCAAGGGATGGCATGGGAAGGGATTTGGGGAGAAGAAGCAGTGGGATCCATTTCTCCATGAGCTCTCTGTGTCCCTCAAGAGATCACATGGGATCTTGGGAACTGGGCTGGAAAAAAGCTCTGAGATCCCTTTCTCTGTGACCTCTCAGTGTCCCTCTCAAAGGGTGACATGGGAAGGGATTTTGGGAACCAGGCTAGAGACAAACAGCAGAATCCCTTTATTCCCTTGTGAGGATCCCCTTCTCCATGACCTCTTTGTGTCCCTCTCAAAGGGTGACATGGGAAGGGATTTTGGGAGCCAGGCTAGAAAAAAAACAGTGGGATCCCTTTATTTCCTTGTGAAGATCCCTTTCTCTGTGACCTCTGCGTGTCCTTCCCAAGAGATGACACATGAAGGAATTTTGGGATCTAAACTAGAGAAGAGGGATGGGTTCCCATTCTTCTTCTCAAGAGGTGACACATGAAGGAATCTTGGGAACCAGTCTAGAAAAAAGCAGCAGGATCCCCTTCTCTGTGACTTCTCTGTCCTTCCCAAGAGGTGATATGAGAAGGAATTTTGGGAGCCAGGCTAGAAAAAAAGCAGTGGGATCCCTTTATTTCCTTGTGAAGATCCCTTTCTCTGTGACCTCTGTGTGTCCTTCCCAAGAGATGACACATGAAGGAAATTTGGGAGCCAATCTAGAAAAAACCAGCAGGGTTCCCTTCTCTGTGACCTCTGTGTGTCCTTCCCAAGGGATGGCATGGGAAGGGATTTGGGGAGAAGAAGCAGTGGGATCTATTTCTCCATGAGCTCTCTGTGTCCTTCAAGAGATCACATGGGATCTTGGGAACTGGGCTGGAAAAAAGCTCTGAGATCCCTTTCTCTGTGACCCCTCAGTGTCCCTCTCAAAGGGTGACTTGGGAAGGGTTTTGGGAACCAGGCTAGAGAAAAACAGCAGAATCCCCTTATTCCCTTGTGAGGATCCCCTTCTCCATGACCTCTTTG
This sequence comes from Melospiza melodia melodia, assembly GCF_035770615.1. Classification (NCBI taxonomy): domain Eukaryota; kingdom Metazoa; phylum Chordata; class Aves; order Passeriformes; family Passerellidae; genus Melospiza; species Melospiza melodia. The sequence goes on along the minus strand of NC_086198.1, from coordinate 91,163,496 downwards.
TGTCCCTCTCAAAGGGTGACTTGGGAAGGGATTTTGGGAGCCAGGCTAGAAAAAAAACAGTGGGATCCCTTTATTTCCTTGTGAAGATCCCTTTCTCTGTGACCTCTGCGTGTCCTTCCCAAGAGATGACACATGAAGGAATTTTGGGAGCCAATCTAGAAAAAACCAGCAGGGTTCCCTTCTCTGTGACCTCTGTGTGTCCTTCCCAAGGGATGGCATGGGAAGGGATGTGGGGAGAAGAAGCAGTGGGATCCATTTCTCCATGAGCTCTCTGTGTCCCTCAAGAGATCACATGGGATCTTGGGAACTGGGCTGGAAAAAAGCTCTGAGATCCCTTTCTCTGTGACCTCTCAGTGTCCCTCTCAAAGGGTGACTTGGGAAGGGATTTTGGGAGCCAGGCTAGAAAAAAAACAGTGGGATCCCTTTATTTCCTTGTGAAGATCCCTTTCTCTGTGACCTCTGTGTGTCCTTCCCAAGAGGTGACACATGAAGGAATTTTGGGATCTAAACTAGAGAAGAAGGATGGGTTCCCATTCTCCTTCTCAAGAGTGACACATGAAGGAATTTTGGGAGCCAGTCTAGAAAAAAACAGCAGGATCCCCTTCTCTGTGACCTCTGTGTGTCCTTCCCAAGAGGTGACACATGAAGGAATTTTGGGAGCCAGGCTAGAGAAGAAGGATGGGTTCCCATTCTCCTTCTCAAGAGGTGACACATGAAGGAATTTTGGGAGCCAGGCTACAAAGAAGCCTCAGGATCCCCTTATTCCCTGGTGAGGGTTCCCATCTCCATGACCCTCCTGGTGTCCCCCTGGGAAGGAGCTCCAGCCCCAGCCAGGTCACAGCCGTGTCCCTGTCCCCAGGCCAGCGATGCCTCAGGGCTCTGATTTCCCACGCCCTGCCCGGAGGTGCCCCCAGCCCCTTGTCCTTGTCCCCTCAGGGCCCTGAACCGCTGCAGTGTGGAGGTGTACAAGAAGGTGGGGACCCTGTACCCCGAGATGAGCGTCCACGAGCGCTCCCTGGACTTCCTGATCGAGCTGCTCCACAAGGACCAGCTGGACGAGACCGTCAACGTGGAGCCGCTCACCAAGGCCATCAAGTACTACCAGGTGGGGCTGGTGGCACTGGGGGCAGGTGCCACCTCACCTGTTGGACGTGGATCAGCTCCTTTTGGCAGCCCTTTCCTTTGGGTGTTGTCACCCAGGTGACCATGGCTGTGTCCCCTGCTCTGTGTCCATCCCACATTCCTCCCTTCCACGCTGCTCACCTGTGGGGTTAAGCACCACCAGCTCTTTTGGGGCACTGTTGTTACTTCCATTTTAAAAATGGCCCAAAACCTCAAAATTTGGGGTTTTTTTTGAGCGTTCCCACATTGGATTTTTTCCATGTGGATGCTGATCCTGCCATTCCCACAGCACCTGTACAGCATCCACCTGGCTGACCAGGCTGAGGACTGCACCCTGCAGCTGGCTGACCACATCAAGGTGAGTGGGGACAACCCCACCTCTGTGTCCCCAGGATCCCTGTGGGAGGGGAGGTGCCCCTGCTGCCACTCCCCAGTACAGCCACTCTTCCCCAGTGATGGCACTGGGCTCAGGGAATGGGGACATGGGGACGAGAAGAGCGAGAGTGGGAATGTGGGGACGCTCCTGTCTCGGGGTGGGGGTTGTATCCTGGATTTCCCAAGGGAAGAACCAGAGTCCTGCACGCTTGGATAAAACCAAACCAGACCAGAAGCAGCCTGACTGCCTCAGCCTGTGTCCCTGCTCCTGGAAATCATGGGGTGGTGGCAGGGTACGTCCTGGAATTCCTGGGACTGAAACCCTGGTGTGCCCTGGGACCCCTGTCCCTGTCCCTGTGCTGAGGGTCCCTGTGCCTGTGCCCACAGTTCACTCAGAGTGCCTTGGACTGCATGGGGGTGGAGGTGTGCCGGCTGCGGGCCTTCCTCCAGGTAGGATCTTCCTCCAGGTAGGATCTTCCTCCAGGTAGCACCTGCCAGGATGGCTGGGCACATGCCAGCTTCCTGCTGTCCCCGTGTCCCTCTGTCTGAGATCCCTTCTTGTCCCTCTGTCTGAGGTCCTTCCCTGTCTCTCATGTCCCTCTCAGGTCGCTCTCTGTCCGTGTGTCTGTCAGAGTTCCCCCTCCCTAAGGTCCCTCTGTGTCCCCTTATCCCTCTGAGGTCCCTCCATGTCCCTCTCTCTCCCTGTGACCTTCTGAAGTCACTCTGTCTACAGTCCCTCTGTGTCCCCATGTCCCTCTGAGGTCTCTCTCTCTAAGGTCCCTCTGTGTCCCCATGTCCCTCTGTTCCCTGTGTCCTTCTAAGGTCCCTCTGTGTCCCCATGTCCCTCTGAGGTTCCCTCTCTCCAAGGTCCCTCTCTGTCCCCATGTCCCTCTGTTCCTGTGTCCCTCTAAGGTCCCTCACTCTCTCTGTGTCCCTTTGAGGTTCCTTCTCTCTGAGGTCCCTTTGTGTCCCCAAGTTCCCCCATTCCTGTGTCCTTCTAAGGTCCTGCTCTCTCTTTGTGTCCCTCTAAGGTCCCTCTCTCCAAGGTCTCTCTGTGTCCCCATGTCCCACGTCCCAGTGTCCCTCTGAGATCCATCTGAGTCCCTCTATCCCCGTGCCCCTCTGTGTCCCCACGCCCCTCTGATGTCCCCACATCCCCGTGTCCCTCTGAGGTGCCTCTGTGTCCCCAGGCCGGGCAGGAGGCAGCAGACCTGGCCATCCTGCTCAAGGACCTGGAGACGTCCTGCAGTGACATCCGCCAGTTCTGCAAGAAGATCCGGCGCCGCATGCCGGGCACGGACGCGCCGGGAATCCCGGCGGCCCTGGGCTTCGGGCCACAGGTGAGGGGACAGGGACACCCTCAGGCCACCCCTCAGGCACAAACTGGGAGCTGTGGGATGCACTGGGCCAGCAGCAAACACCCCAGGGAAGCTGGGCAGCAGCTCAGGGCAGAGGGAGGTGGTGTGAGCTGAGCTGGGATCGTGGAATCAGGGATTGGTTTAGGTTGGAAAATCCCTGGGAGATCTCTGAGTCCAGCAGTGCCCCAGCACTGCCAAGGCCATCCCTGGGAGATCCCTGAGTCCAGCCACGCCCCAGCACTGCCAAGGCCATCCCTGGGAGATCCCTGAGTCCAGCCATGCCCCAGCACTGCCAAGGCCATCCCTGGGAGATCCCTGAGTCCAACCAGGCCCCAGCACTGCCAAGGCCATCCCTGGGAGATCCCTGAGTCCAACCACGCCCCAGCACTGCCAAGACCATCACTGACCATGTCCCCAAGTGGATGTTGAATCCCTCCAGGGTTGGGGACAACCCTTCCCAGGAGGAATTTTCCCAATATCCAACCTGGCCCAGCCTGAGGCCGTTCCTCTCACCCTGTCCCTGTTCCCTGGGATAAGATCCCAAATCTGGTCCCCCCTGGCTGTCCTCTCCTGTCAGGGAGTTGTGCAGAGCCACAAGGTGCCCCCTGAGCCTCCTTTGCTCCAGGCTGAGCCCCTTCCCAGCTCCCTCAGCTGCTCCTGGAGCTCCTTCCCTGGGCACGATGGATTTTGTGTTCCCATCTCAGATAAAGACCTGGATTCACACCCAGACCCATCCCCTCCATCTTCCCGTTATTTCCCCCAGTCCTGGTGACAATCCCAGGGCAGGACTCCAGGAGCCCCCGTGTCCGTGCCATCCCCAGTGACCCTCTGTGCCCTGGCAGGTGTCGGAGACGCTGCTGGAGTGCCGCAAGCACCTGACGTGGGTGGTGGCCGTGCTGCAGGAGGTGGCGGCGGCCGGGGCGCAGCTGATCGCGCCGCTGGCCGAGAACGAGGGGCTGCCCGCGCCGCGCCTCGAGGAGCTGGCCTTCAAAGTCAGCGAGCAGGTGGGCATCCCCCAGCGTGCCAGGTGGGCATCTGCCAGCATTCCCAGGTGGGCATCCTCCAGCAGTACGGGTGGGCATCCTCCAGCATTCCCAGGTGGGCATCCTCCAGCATGCCAGCTGGGCATCCTCCAGCAGTACGGGTGGGCATCCTCCAGCAGTACAGGTGGGCATCCTCCAGCATTCCCAGGTGGGCATCCGCCAGCAGTACAGGTGGGCATCCGCCAGCATTCCCAGGTGGGCATCCTCCAGCATGCCAGCTGGGCATCCTCCAGCAGTACAGGTGGGGCACTCTTCCCTCCATTCCCATCTGGGCATCCTCCAGCATTCCCAGGTGGGACATCCTTTCCACCAGTCGTAGGTTGAACATCCTTCACGATTCCCAGGTGGGATATCCTTCCCACCATTCCCAGGTAGAACATCCTTCACCATTCCCAGGTGGGACATCCTTCCCACCATTCCCAAGTGGGACGTCCTTCCCACCATTCCCAGGTGGGACATTCTTCCCATCATTCCCAGGTAGAACATCCTTCACCATTCCCAGCTGGGCATCCTCCACCATTCTGAGGTGGGGCATTCTTCACCATTCCCAGCTGGGATGCCCTTCCCACCATTCCCAGGTGGGACATTCTTCCCACCATTCCCAGGTGGGACATCCTTCACCATTCCCAGGTAGAACATCCTCCACCATTCCTGGTAGAACACCCTTCCCACCATTGCCAGGTGGGATGTCCTTCCCACCATTCCCAGCTAGAGCACCCTTCCCCATTCCCAGATGGGAGATCTTTCACCATTCCCAGGTAGAACATCCTTCCCACTAGTCCCAGGTGGGACATCCCTCCCGCCATTCCTAGGTGGGACATCCTTCACCATTCCCAGGTGGGATGTCCTTCCCACCATTCCCACGTAGAACATCCTCCACCATTCCCAGGTTAAACACCCTTCCCACCATTCCCAGCTGGGACATCCTCCACCATTCCCAGGTGGAACACCCTTCCCACCATTCCCAGGTGGGACATCCTTGGTGAAGGGACAAGGAGTGGGTCCTGTGTAAATCATCCCCTTCTGTTTGGTGTTGCTTGGATTTTTGTGTGTGCAGCTTTTTCTGCATTTTGTTGGTTGGATTTGTTGATGGAAGTGAAGGTTTGTGTTGGACGTGGATTTTAAGGATGATTCTTAAACATCAGAGGGACATTCTTAAAAATCAGAGGAACATCTTAACCATCAGAGGAACATCTTAACCATCAGAGAGACAGCTTAAAAATAAGGGAGAGATCCTTAAACACCAGAGGGACATTCTGAAAAATCAGAGGAACATCCTTAACCGTCAGAGGAACATCTTAAACATCACAGGGACACCCTTAAACCTCAGAGGAACATTTTAAACATCAGAGGGACACTTTTAAACATCAGGGCGACATCTTTAAACACCAGAGGGACACCCTTAAAAATCAGAGGAACATCCTTAACCATCAGAGGCACCCCCTTAAACATCAGGGAGAGATCCTTAAACACCAGAGGGACATCCTTAAAAAGCAGAGGAACATCTTAAATGTCAGTGGGACATTTTAAAAATCACAGGGACACCCTTAAACATCAGGGAGAGGTCCTTAAACACCAGAGGGATATCCTTAAAAATTAGAGGAACATCCTTAACCATCAGAGGAGCATCTTAAACACCAGAGGGACATCCTTAAAAATCAGAGGAACATCTTTAACCATCAGAGGAACACCTTAAACACCAGAGGGACACCCTTAGACTTCAGGGAGAGATCCTTAAACACCAGAGGGATATCCTTAAACATCAGAGGAACATTTTAAACATCAGAGGGACACTTTTAAACCTCAGGGAGACATCCTTAAATATCAGAAGGACATTTTAAATGCCAGGCTGACATCCTTGAAAATGAGAGAAACATCCTTAACCATCAGAGGGACATCTTAAACATCAGAGGGACACCCTTAAACATCAGAGGGACACCCTTAAACATCAGAGGGACACCCTTAAACATCAGAGGGAGATCCTTAAATATCAGAGTGATATCTTAAACATCCAAGGGACACTTTTAACCATCAGAGGGACACCCTTAACCGTCAGAGGGAAACACCAGTTGTGGGATGTGGGGACTGTGAGCCCAGCCCAGGGCCAGCAGCCAGCTCCTTCCTGTCCTTCCCAGATTTACGGCTCCCAGGGCATCAATCCCTACGAGTGCCTGCGCCAGTCCTGCAGCATCCTCATGGCCACCATGAACAAGATGGCCACGGCCATGCAGGAGGGCGAGTACGACGCCGACCGCCCGCAGAACAAGGTGGGCTGGGCTCTGTTCTGGTCACCAGCAGGCTCTGCGTGGCCAGCACAGGGAGTTGGGCAGCTGGGGTGTCTGGGATTCTCCCTAAAATCCCGATTGTCCCCCTGGTCCAGCCCACACCGCCGGCGGAGCTCCGGGCAGCCGCGCTCCGGGCGGAGATCACGGATGCTGAGGGGCTGGGGCTGAAGCTGGAGGACAGGGAGACGGTCATCAAGGAGCTGAAGAAGTCCCTCAAGATCAAGGTGAGGTGTTCCTCCCTGACCCCTGCCTTCCTGGCTCCTCCTCAGCGATCCCTGCCTGTCCCTCACTGATCCCTGCTGTCCCTCACCCATCCCTGCTGTCCCTCACCGATCCCTGCTGTCCCTCACCCATCCCTGCTGTCCCTCACCCATCCCTGCTGTCCCTCACTGATCCCTGCCTGTCCCTCACTGATCCCTGCTGTCCCTCACCCATCCCTGCTGTCCCTCACTGATCCCTGCCTGTCCCTCACCCATCCCTGCTGTCCCTCACCGATCCCTGCCTGTCCCTCACTGATCCCTGCTGTCCCTCACTGATCCCTGCCTGTCCCTCACTGATCCCTGCCTGTCCCTCACTGATCCCTGCTGTCCCTCACCCATCCCTGCTGTCCTTCACCCATCCCTGCTGTCCCTCACCCATCCCTGCTGTCCCTCACTGATCCCTGCCTGTCCCTCACTGATCCCTGCTGTCCCTCACCCATCCCTGCTGTCCCTCACCCATCCCTGCTGTCCTTCACCCATCCCTGCTGTCCCTCACTGATCCCTGCCTGTCCCTCACCCATCCCTGCTGTCCCTCACCCATCCCTGCTGTCCCTCACCCATCCCTGCTGTCCCTCACCCATCCCTGCTGTCCCTCACCCATCCCTGCCTGTCCCTCACCCATCCCTGCTGTCCCTCACCCATCCCTGCTGTCCCTCACCCATCCCTGCTGTCCCTCACCCATCCCTGCTGTCCCTCACTGATCCCTGCTGTCCCTCACCCATCCCTGCAGTCCCTCACCCATCCCTGCTGTCCCTCACCCATCCCCACCTTCCTGGCTGCTGTGGGATTCATCTCCACACTCCTGCTGACTTCCTACCTGTGGAGATGCTGATCCCAAGCCCCATCCAGGTCTCCTGGGGATGTTTTTCCCGTGGGCAGGGAGGTGCTGCCATCCAGATCTTGGGGTGCTCAGGGTGGAAGCTGTTCTGGGTTTCAGCCGTGGTGATTTGGGGGCCCTGGGGAGCTGTTCTGGGCTCCAGCTGTGGGTGTTGGTGATTTGGGGGCTCTGAGGAGCTGTTCTGGGCTCCAGCTGTGGGTGCTGGTGATTTGGGGCTCTCAGGAGCTGTTCCGGGTTCCAGCTGTGGGTGCTGGTGATTTGGGGGCTCTGGGGAGCTGTTCTGGGTTCCAGCTGTGGGTGTCAGTGATTTGGGGGCTCTCGGGAGCTGTTCTGGGCTCCAGTCATGGGTGCTGGTGATTTGGGGGCTCTCGGGAGCTGTTCTGGTCTCCAGCCATGGGTGCTGGTGATTTGGGGGCTCCCCCAGCTCCCTGATTCCCTCCCTGCTGCCCCTGCAGGGCGAGGAGCTCAGCGAGGCCAACGTGCGGCTCAGTCTGCTGGAGAAGAAGCTGGACAGCGCCTCCAAGGACGCCGACGACCGCGTGGAAAAGATCCAGACCAAGCTGGACGAGACCCAGACGCTGCTCAAAAAGAAGGAGAAGTGAGTTTGGAACGGGGCTGGGGGTGTGGAGCTCATCCAGGGGAAGCCACGGAGCTGCTCCAAGAGCTGGGTTCCCTCTGCTTGGAGCCAGCTGGGAGAGCTGGGAATGCTCACTTGGAGAAGAGAAGGATCCATGGAGAGCTCAGAGGCTCCTCCAGGGCCTGAAGGGGCTCCAGGAGAGCTGGAGAGGGACTGGGGACAAGGGATGGAGGGACAGGATGAAGGGTCCTGGCCAAGCAGCATCCCTGGCCTCACACATCCCTCCCTCCCTCCCTCTCTCCGTGTGCTCTCCCCAGGGAGTTCGAGGAGACCATGGACGCTCTCCAGGCTGACATCGACCAGCTGGAGTCGGAGAAGGTGGAGCTGAAGCAGCGCCTCAACAACCAGTCCAAGAGGACGATCGAGGGGCTGCGGGGAGCTCCGCCCTCGGGCGTGGCCTCCATCGTGTCCGGCATCGCCGGGGGTGAGGGACAGCACCGGGGCCGGGGTGTGCTCCTGCCGGGCTGGTGGGTGACCGGGAGTGTGGGAATGGAGCTCCCACAGAGCCGCAGCCTCTGCCGCACTCCCAGTGCTGCCTCCGGGCAATGGTGCTGGCACCTTCTCATTCCCAAGGGAGCAGGAGCGGCTCCGTGCTGAGCCCTGGCTCTGGGGCAGCATTGCAGGGCCTGCTGGGGGCACTCCCCTGCTGGGAACGGGGTCAGCCCCAGGTGTGGCCCTGGGAGCCCGGAGCTGCTCCAGGCACAGCTCCTCTCCCACCCAATCCTGGGATTTAATCCTGATTTCTCTCGTCTCTCCCTGTGCTGCAGAGGAGCAGCAGCGAGGTACGGACACACCTGCATGCAGCACGGGGGGTGCAATCCCAGCCCCCCAAACCCTGGGACACGGCTCCGGGGGGGCCAGGGATGGATCCAGGTCCTGCTCGGAGCCTGCTGGGCCTGGGGGCTCCGGGGGGCCGGGAAGGGAGGGATGGGCATGGAACTGTGATGGGTGTGGAGATGGAGAGCTTGGGAAGGGGCACTGGGAGTGGTGGGACTGCTCCAGGGAGGTGCCACGTGTTGGTGACAGTGCCCTGTGCCACCGTCAGGGGTGGCAGTGCTGATGGCAGTGCTGATGGCAGTGTCCTGTGTTGGTGGCAGTGCCCTGTGTTGGTGGCAGTGCTGATGGCAGTGCCCTGTGCCGCCATCACAGGTGGCAGTGCTGATGGCAGGGCCCCGTGTTGGTGACAGTGCCCTGTGTTGGTGACAATGCTGATAGCAGTGCCCTGTGCCACCGTCAGGGGTGGCAGTGCCCTCTGCCACTGTCAAGGGTGGCAGCACCGATGGCAGTGTCCCTGTGTTGGCAACAGTGTCCCTGTGTTGGTGGCAGTGCTGATGGCTGTGTCCCTGTGCCACCATCACGGGTGACAATGCTGATGGCCGTGACCCTGTGTGTGGCAGTGGTGATGGCAGTGCCCTGTGTGTGGCAGTGCCCTGTGCAGGTGTCGGTGCTGATGGCCATGTCCCTGTGTGTGGCAGTGCTGATGGCCGTGTGGCCGTGTCCCTGTGCAGGTGGCAGTGCTGATGGCCATGTCCCTGTGTTGGTGGCAGTGCTGATGGCCGTGTGGCCGTGTTGGTGGCAGTGCCCTGTGTGTGATGGCCGTGTGGCCGTGTCCCTGTGCAGGTGGCAGTGCTGATGGCCGTGTGGCTGTGTTGGTGGCAGTGCCCTGTGTGTGATGGCCGTGTGGCCGTGTCCCTGTGCAGGTGTCGGTGCTGATGGCCATGTCCCTGTGTGTGGCAGTGCTGATGGCCATGTCCCTGTGTTGGTGGCAGTGCTGATGGCCGTGTGGCCGTGTCCCTGTGCAGGTGGCAGTGCTGATGGCCATGTCCCTGTGTGTGGCAGTGCTGATGGCCGTGTGGCCGTGTCCCTGTGCAGGTGGCAGTGCTGATGGCCGTGTCCCTGTGTTGGTGGCAGTGCCCTGTGTGTGTGGCAGTGATGGCCCTGTGTGTGATGGCCATGTGGCCGTGTCCCTGTGCAGGTGTCGGTGCTGATGGCCATGTCCCTGTGTGTGGCAGTGCTGATGGCCGTGTCCCTGTGTTGGTGGCAGTGCCATGTGTGGCAGTGCTGGCCCTGTGTGTGATGGCCGTGTGGCCGTGTCCCTGTGCAGGTGTCGGTGCTGATGGCCGTGTCCCTGTGTTGGTGGCAGTGCTGATGGCCGTGTGGCCGTGTCCCTGTGCAGGTGGCAGTGCTGATGGCCATGTCCCTGTGTTGGTGGCAGTGCTGATGGCCGTGTGGCTGTGTTGGTGGCAGTGCCCTGTGTGTGATGGCCGTGTGGCCGTGTCCCTGTGCAGGTGTCGGTGCCGGGCAGGTGCCGGGCGGTGGCTCTGGCCCCGTGCAGGTCAAGGACTCTCCCCTGCTGCTGCAGCAGATCGACGCCCTGCAGCTCTCCCTGAAACACCTCAAGAACGAGAACAACCTGCTCAAGGTGGGGGAACGGGGTGGGGTCCTGTGGGATGGGATAAATGTGGGATGGGATCCCGTGGGATGTGATTCCTGTGGGATGGGATAAATGTGGGATGGGATCCCGTGGGATGTGATTCCTGTGGGATGGGATAAATGTGGGATGGGGTCCATGTGGGATGGGATAAATGTGGGATGGGGTCCGTGTGGGATGGGATAAATGTGGGATGGGATAAATGTGGGATGGGGTCCATGTGGGATGGGATCCATGTGGGATGGGATAAATGTGGGATGGGATCTCCATGGGATGGGATCTATATGGGATGAGATCCATGTGGGACGTGATCCATGTGGGATGGGATTCCTGTGGGATGGGATAAATGTGGGATGGGGTCCATGTGGGATGGGATAAATGTGGGATGGGATCCATGTGGGATGGGATCCATGTGGGATGGGATTCCTGTGGGATGGGGTCCATGTGGGATGGGGTAAATGTGGGATGGGATCTCCACGGGATGGGATCCAGGTGGGATGAGATCCATGTGGGACGTGATCCATGTGGGATGGGATTCCTGTGGGATGGGGTCCATGTGGGATGTGATCCCCATGGGATGGGATCTGGGTGGGATGTGCCCTGTGGGATGGGATCCCCATGGGACATCACCCATGTGGGATGTGTTCCCCGTGGGATGAGATCCCTGTGGGATATGGGATGAGCTGGAGAACAGGCTCTCATCAGGAGTGCTCCAGAGGAAGGGCCTGAGGGCAGGGTCAGCACTGGGAGCTGGGGGTGCTGCTGCTGTCCCTGCCAGCCCTGTCCCCTCAGTGCAGAAGCCACCGGCACAATCTGATTGATTCATTGATTGATTGATTGATTAATGAACACCCCACCTATGGGGCACAGCAGCAGATAACCCAATTAACCAACTATTCTAATGGGTATTAATTGTAATGGATGGGATGGAGCAGCTCATTAAATCCATCCAGCCCCACATGCAAGGAATCCCCATGGGGCCCATCCCTGCTGTCCTTAGCAGCGTTTCCCCCCTGCTTTCCTGCTTTCCCCCTTTCCCCGGTGTTTCCCCCATTTCCCACACCACTCACTGGGATTCCATGGTGCCAGGGTGCCCAGATGAAGCTGGAGCTGGCCAGCCTGGCACCGCTGCAGGTGCTGTGCATGGCCATGGCACAACGTTTTACCCCCTGCTTTCCCCCATATCCCCCTTTCCCTGGCATTTTCCCCATTCCCTGTGCCCCTCACTGTGGTTTCTGTGGTGCCAGGGTGCCCAGATGAAGCTGGAGCTGGCCAGCCTGGCACTGCTGCAGGTGCCGTGTGTGGCCATGGCACAGCGTTTCACCCCCGTTTCCCCCTTTCCCTGGCATTTTCCCCATTTCCTGTGCCCCTCACTGGGATTCCATGGTGCCAGGGTGCCCAGATGAAGCTGGAGCTGGCCAGCCTGGCACCGCTGCAGGTGCTGTGCATGGCCATGGCACAACATTTTACCCCCTGCTTTCCCCCATTTCCCCCTTTCCCTGGCATTTTCCCCATTCCCTGTGCCCCTCACTGTGGTTTCTGTGGTGCCAGGGTGCCCAGATGAAGCTGGAGCTGGCCAGCCTGGCACTGCTGCAGGTGCCGTGTGTGGCCATGGCACAGCGTTTCACCCCCGTTTCCCCCTTTCCCTGGCATTTTCCCCATTTCCTGTGCCACTCACTGTGGTTTCTGTGGTGCCAGGGTGCCCAGATGAAGCTGGAGCTGGCCAGCCTGGCGCCGCTGCAGGTGCTGTGCATGGCCATGGCACAGCGTTTCACCCCCTGCTTTCCCCCATATCCCCCTTTCCCCAGTGTTTCCCCATTTCCTGTGCCCCTCACTGGGATTCCATGGTGCCAGGGTGCCCAGATGAAGCTGGAGCTGGCCAGCCTGGCACCGCTGCAGGTGCCGCGCGTGGCCATGGCACAACGTTTCACCCCCATTTCCCCATTTCCTGTGCCCCTCACTGTGGTTTCTGTGGTGCCAGGGTGCCCAGATGAAGCTGGAGCTGGCCAGCCTGGCGCCGCTGCAGGTGCTGTGCATGGCCACGGCACAGCGTTTCACCCCCATTTCCCCTTTGCCCGGTATTTCCCCATTTCCCACACCACTCACTGTGGTTTCTGTGGTGCCAGGGTGCCCAGATGAAGCTGGAGCTGGCCAGCCTGGCACCCCTGCAGGTGCCGCGCGTGGCCGTGGCGCGGGAGCGGCCGCCCGAGGCGCTGCCCACGCAGAGCCTGTACCGCAAGACCACGCAGCTGCTGGAGACCCTGTACCAGCTCAGCGCCAACGCCAAGGTGCTGGACATGAGGCAGAGCAAGTCCAGTAGGTCCTACAGAAACTTTCCTTGGGGTTTGGGGGGTCTGGGGCACCCCTGGGTGGTCCCTCTGCCCACAGGACTGGTGGTGATGTCTGCCTGTGGTGGGGCTCGCTGCGGGGTGGCACCTGCTCTGCTGCCAGCAGCTTTGGGGTGTTTGGCTTGAGGGACAGTCCCTGTGTTGGGGACACGGCTCAGTGTCCAGGGATTGAGCTGCTCCGGGGTGGCTCAGCCTCTCCTTGCTGGGGAGCCCCCCAAGCCCTGAAATCGCCCTGGTGCTAATCCAAGGGGGTCAGAACTCCTCCAGAACCTACCCAGTGCCAACCCAAGGAGATCCAACCCCCAAACCCCGCTGGGTGCCAGCCTGAGGAAATCAAACCTCCCTGAAATCCCCTGGTACCAGCCTGACACAGTCAAACCCCGCCAGAACCAACCCAGTAACAACCTGAGGAGGTGAAATTCCCCCAAAACCTGCCCAGTACCAACCTGAGGGGGTCAAACCTCCCCAAAACCCACCCAGTACCAACCTGAGGAAGTGAAAACCCCCAAAACCCACCTGGTACCAACTTGAGGAGATCAAACCCCCAAAACCCACCCAGTGCCAACCTGAGAAGGTCAAAACCCACCTGGTGCCAGCCAGAGGAGTTCAATCCCCCCAAAGCCCTGGGAGTGCCAGCCTGAGGAGATCAAACCCCATGAAATCCCCTGGTACCAACCCGAGGGGGTCAAACTCCCCAAAACCCACGCGGTACCAACCTGAGGAGGTAAAAATCCCCAAAAACCTGCCCAGTACCAATGTGAGGAGTTCAATCCCCCCAGAACCCTGGGGGTGCCAGCCTGAGGGGGTGCCAGCGCTGAGCTGTGTCCGTGTCCCCCCGGCCCATCCCTCCCTTCCCGTTGTCCGCAGCGAGGAGCTCCTCGGCGCGGCTGCTGGAGCAGACAGCCCGGCTCTGCGCCCTCAAGAACTCCATCGACGCCCTGAAGGTGAGCAAGGGCCTTCTCCAGCACTGGGGGGACCTGGGGGGCACCCCCCAGCCCAGCCCTGCAGTCCCCAGGCTGCGGCTGGTGGCACCTGGTGGCAGTGAGGGGACGAGGTGCTGCCCGTTCCCGTTCTCCCACAACAGTGGGGTTTGACCCCTCTGGTTCCTGCCCAGGGTGGGTTTTGGGGCTCTGGGGTGAGTGAGGAGGGTCCCCCCGGGTGGTTTTGGGGTGACCTTGCTGTGCCCCAGGACGACACGCTGCGGGAGATGGTTCAGCAGCAGCCGGGCGCCGGCGTCTCCACCACCTTCGGCACCTTCCCGTCCTCCTCCTTCCTGAAGGTGAGAGCCCAGCCTGAGGGACCCCAGTCCTGAGGGACCCAATCCTGAGGGACCCCAATCCTGAGGGACCCCAGTCCTGAGGGACCCCCAGCTCTGAGAGCCACAGCCTGAGGGACCCCAATCCTGAGGGACCCAATCCTGAGGGACCCAATCCTGAGGGACCCCAGTCCTGAGGGACCCCAATCCTGAGGGACCCAATCCTGAGGGATCCAATCCTGAGGGACACCAGTCCTGAGGGACCCCAATCCTGAGGGACCCAATCCTGAGGGATCCAATCCTGAGGGACCCCGGTCCTGAGGGACCCAATCCTGAGGGACCCAATCCTGAGGGACCCCAATCCTGAGGGGACCCCGGTCCTGAGGGACCCCCAGCTCTGAGAGCCACAGCCTGAGGGACCCCAATCCTGAGGGACCCCAGTCCTGAGGGACCCAATCCTGAGGGGCCCAATCCTGAGGGACCCCAATCCTGAGGGACCCAATCTGAGAGACCCCAATCCTGAGGGATCCAATCCTGAGGGACCCCAGTCCTGAGGGACCCAATCCTGAGGGACCCAGTCTGAGGGACCCCAATCCTGAGGGACACCAGTCCTGAGGGACCCCAATCCTGAGGGACCCAATCCTGAGGGACCCCAATCCTGAGGGACCCCCTATCTGAGGGACCCCAATCCTGAGGGACCCAATCCTGAGGGACCCCAATCCTGAGGGACCCCGGTCCTGAGGGACCCCCAGCTCTGAGAGCCACAGCCTGAGGGACCCCAATCCTGAGGGACCCCAATCCTGAGGGACCCCAATCCTGAGGGACCCAGTCCTGAGGGACCCCAATCCTGAGGGACCCAATCCTGAGGGACCCCCCAGCTCTGAGGGCCCCAGCTCTGAGGCACCCCAATCCCAAAGAAGTCCCCTAATCTCGAGGGACCCCCATTCCTGAGGGAGCCCCAGTTCCAAGAGATGCCAGTCACAAAAACCCCCATTCCTGAGGGACCCCAGCTCTGAGGGGCCCCAGTCCTGAGGGACCCCAATACCAAGGGATCCCCTGTACCTGAGGAACCCAAATCCCAAGGAATCACCAATCTCAAGGAACCCCCATTCCTGAGGGCCCCCCAATTCCAAGGGACTCCAGTCCTGAGGGAGCCCCAATCCTGAGGGACCCCAGTCTTAAAGAATCCCCAATTCTGAGGGAACCCCAATCCCAAGAGATGCCAGTCACAAAAACCCCCGTTCCTGAGAGTCCCCCAATTCTGAACGACCCTAGTCCTGAGGGACCCCAAATCTCAAGGGATCCCCTGTATGTGAGGGACCCCAATCCCAAGAGACCCCCAATCTCGAGAGACCCCCATTCCTGAGGGAACCCCGATTCCAAGAGATGGCAGTCACAAAATCCCCCCATTCCTGAGAGCCCCCCAATTCCAAGGGACTCCAATCCTGGAGGAACCCCCAATCCTGAGGGAACCCAATCTTAAGGGATCCCCAATTCCAAGAGACGCCAGTGACAAAAACTCCCATTCCTGAGAGTCCCCCAATTCTGAGGGACCCCAGTCCTGAGGGACCCCAGTCCCAAGGAACCCTGAATCTCTAAGGGATCCCCAGTCCTGAGGGAACTCCAATTCTAAGAGACACCAGTCACAAAAAACCCTGTTCCTGAGGGACCCCAATGTCAAGGAACCCCCAGTCCTGAGGGACCCCAATCACGAGGAACACCCAATCCTGAGGGAACCCCAATTCCAAGAGATGCCAGTCACAAAAACTCTCGTTCCTGAGAGTCCCCCAGTTCTGAGTGACCCCAATCCTGAGGGACCCCAGTCCCAAGGGATCCCCTGTACCTGAGGAACCCCAACCCCAAGAAACTCCAAATCTTGAGGGGCCCCAGTCCATGCCAAGGTACCCCTGTTCCCAATCCCCAGTTTTGAGGCACCCCCTGTTCTGCCAAACTCCAATCCCGAGGGATCCCCCATTCCGGGGCATGGGGTGGGTGAGGACCCCCTGCTCCACCCCAGCACCGCCCCCCAGGTCCCACCCCCTTGGGGACACTGTGAGGGTGTCACTGTCCCCTTGGGGACACTGAGAGGGTGTCACTGTCCCCTTGGGGACACCCTGAGCGTGTGGCTGTCCCCTTGGGGACACTGAGAGGGTGTCACTGTCCCCTTGGGGGACACCCTGAGCGTGTAGCTGTCCCCTTGGGGACACCGTGAGCATGTGGCTGTCCCCTTGGGGACACTGTGAGGGTGTCACTGTCCCCTTGGGGACACTGTGAACGTGTCACTGTCCCCTTGGGGACACTGTGAGGGTGTCACTGTCCCCTTGGGGACACTGTGAACGTGTCACTGTCCCCTTGGAGACACCCTGAGCGTGTGGCTGTCTCCTTGGGGACACTGTGAGCGTGTCACTGTCCCCTTGGGGGCACCGTGAGTGTGTGGCTGTCCCCTTGGGGACACTGTGAACATGTCACTGTCCCCTTGGGGACACCGTGAGCGTGTGGCTGTCCCCTTGGGGACACTGTGAGGGGGTCACTGTCCCCTTGGGGACACTGTGAGCATGGCACTGTCCCCTTGGAGGACACTGTGAGGGTGTCACTGTCCCCTTGGGGACACTGTGAGCATGGCACTGTCCCCGCAGGCCAAGCAGGAGCAGGCGCAGGGCCCGGCGCTGTGCGGGCGGGTGACGATCCCGTGCGCTCCGGGGCACGGCCAGGCGCACCGGGTGCTGCTCACCCCGGACCTGCTGCAGCACCTCCGCCAGCACTTCGTGGCCTGACCGGCCCTCGGGACCCCGGCCCGCCGTCCCCTCCCTCGGGACCCTCCGTTCGCTCCCCCCTGCCCGGCCCCGCTCGCGGCGGGAGCCGCAGCCGCTTCCCCCGGGGGGATCCGGGCCCCCCGCGCTGCTCTCGGACACTACGGAACCCCCCGGGACCCCCCGGATCCCCCCGCGCTCCCGGCATCCAATAAAACTCCCCTGGACGCGCTGCCTGCGCCTGGAACCGGGCACCGGGCGGGGACACCGGGAGGGGACACTGGGAGGGACACGAGGGGACACGGGAGGGGACACGAGGGGCTTCGGGTGGGACACGGGGGAGCAGAAAAGGGACTGGGGGGGTCACGGAGGGGACCGGGGGTCACAGGAGGGATCCGAGAGGGGCACTGGGAGTCCCGGAGGGGACTGAGGACCCCGGGCGTGTCACAGAGAGCTCCAGGATGGAACCAAGGGGACATTTGGGGATCCTGGGGTGGCACCGGGAGTGCTGGGTGACATTTGGGGGTCGCGGGTGGGACCAGGGGACACTTGGAGGGCACTGAGGGTCCCCAGAGGGCACCGGGAGGGGGCGCAGGGCCATTGGGGGTCCGGGGGTGGCACCGCGGGGCCATTGGGGGTCCGGGGGTCGCACCGCGGGGCCATTGGGGGTCCGGGGGTCGCACCGCGGGGACATTGTGGGGGGGCGGCTCCCGCCACGTGCGGCCGCGCGCGCACCGAGCAGCGCGGGAAGGGGCGGGGCAGGGGCTCGCGCGCGAGGCTGCCATTGGTTGGCGCGCAGGAAAAGGCGGGAGGGAACGCCCCCTCCCGGCTCTGATTGGCAGGCGCAGCTGAGGGGGCGGGGTTAGTCCCTCCTCTGCCTGATTGGCTGCGGGGCGGGTCCATTGAGGGCGGCTTGCGGTGATTGGCGGAGGGAGCGGCGCAGTGGGCGCTGATTGGTGGAGGAGGGAGGAGACGGGCTTCCGGCGGGGAGAGCGCGTCAGTTCCGGACGGCGGCAGCGGCGGGAGGACGATGGTGAGTGAGGGGACGGGCCCGGGCCGCATCCGCCGCCATCGGGCGTGGGGAGGGACCCAGGAGCTCCCTCCGACCGTATCGGGACGCGCCGGGACCGGCGGGAGGCCGGGGGAGCCGCATCGGGCCGGGCCGGGCCGGGCGCGGGGATGGGCGGGAGCGTGGCGCCGGTGCCGCCCCCGGTGAGCGGAGCCCTCGGTGCCGCAGGTGCTGCTGCACGTGCTGTTCGAACATGCGGCCGGGTACGCGCTGTTCGCCGTGCGGGAGGTGGAGGAGATCGGCATGCTGCTGCCGCAGGTACCGCAACGGCGGGAGCGGGGAGGAACGGGAGGGGAGAGGCGGGAACGGCGGGGGGAGGCGGGAACGGGTATCGAGGACGGGGGGGCCAGGAGAGGACACACCGGGAGCGGGGATGGAGAGAGGCGGAAGGACCGGGGAGGCGGGGGGGAACCGGCGGGGGGGTGGCGGTGCCGGGGCCGTTCCCCGTGCCCGGTGTGACCGGAGCCCCCGTCCCGGTTGCCCCCGGTTGCAGGTGGAGGAGAGCGTCCTCACGCTGGGCAAGTTCCACAATGTGGTGAAGCTCGTGGCGTTCTCGCCGTTCCGCTCGGCGCAGAGCGCGCTGGAGAACATGAACGCCGTGTCCGAGGGTGAGCGCGGCGGGGCCGGGGACACCGGGAGCGCCCCCCCGTACCGCGGGGACCGCGCTGAGCCCCCCCTGTCCCGCAGGAGTCCTGCACGAGGACCTGCGGCTGCTGCTGGACACGGCGCTGCCCCCCAAGAGGAAGAAGGTGCTGCTGGGGGTGGGCGATGCCAAGATGGGCGCGGCCGTGCTGGAGGAGCTGGGGGTGCAGTGCCAGACCGGGGGCGTCGTGGCCGAGCTCATGCGAGGTGAGAGGGGACAGAGGGCACAGGGGACGTTTCTGGGGTGCTGGGAGGGGTAAGGAGCGGGGGGACGCGGTGCTGTGGCTGTGAGGTGTCCCTGGGGTGCACGTGGTGGCACCTGTGGTGGCACCGTTGCCCCCCGTGTCCCCGCAGGGATCCGGCTGCACTTCCCGGCGCTGGTCCGGGGCCTCACGGCGCAGTCGGCGGCCAAGGCCCAGCTGGGGCTCGGCCACAGCTACTCCCGGGCCAAGGTGAAGTTCAACGTGCACCGGGTGGACAACATGATCATCCAGTCCATCAGCCTGCTGGACCAGCTGGACAAGGACATCAACACCTTCTCCATGCGTGTCCGGTCGGTGGGGATGGGTTTTGGGGGGTTTGAAGGGTTTGGGGGTCCCCTTTCCCCTCCCCATGCTTACCACAGGCAGCCGCTGCTGCTCCGGCCGCCTGTACAGACCGGGGAGGGACAGCAGCTCCCCAGGGGACACTGGCCGGGCCTCAGGGCCACGGCGTGGACCAGGGGGGACATTGGGGACGTGGTGGGGACACGCGGAGCCGGCTGGGCCTGGGTGGCAGCGGTGACCGTGTGCTGTCCCCGCAGGGAGTGGTACGGGTATCACTTCCCCGAGCTGATCAAGATCGTGCCCGAGAACTCCATGTACTGCCGGGTGGCCAAATTCATCGGGAACCGCCGCGAGCTGAGCGAGGAGAGCCTCGAGGGGCTGGAGGAGATCGTCATGGACAGCGCCAAGGCCCAGGCCATCCTGGAGGCCTCCCGCTCCTCCATGGGTGAGAAAGGCTCTCAGGGGCACCGGGGGGGCCTGGCCAGGTGCCCAGCGCTGCCACTGACCCCGTGCCACCGCCAGGCATGGACATCTCTCCCCTGGACCTCATCAACATCGAGAGCTTCTCGCGCCGCGTCATCTCGCTGTCCGACTACCGCAAGGGGCTGCAGGAGTACCTGCGCTCCAAGATGAGCCAGGTGGCCCCCAGCCTGTCCGCCCTCATCGGGGAGGTGGTGAGTGTCCCCAGAGTGCCCCCCCTGTCACCTCCCCGGCTTGGAGATGATGTCAGAGTGAATCTGTCAATCCACTGAGTTGTGCTGCTGACACTTCCACTGCTGATCCCAGCCTGGGGGGACTCCCTGTGCCCTCGGGGGGTTCAGAGCCCCCTGTAACCCCCCCTGTGCCGTCCCCCAGGTGGGTGCCCGCCTCATCTCGCACGCTGGCAGCCTGACCAACCTGGCCAAGTACCCGGCATCGACGGTGCAGATCCTGGGGGCGGAGAAGGCCCTGTTCAGGTACCCGGGGCGGTCGCGGTGATGGCGGCCGAGGGGCAGCGGCCGTGACCCGCCGGGGGTGAGCAGCCGGCCCCAGTCTGAGCGACCCCCGGAGCACGGCGGGCTGGGGAGGGGCTGTCCGGGGTGGGGGTGGCACTCGGGGGTCCTGACCCCTCCCTGGGCACTCGCAGGGCGCTGAAGACGCGGGGGAACACCCCCAAGTACGGCCTCATCTTCCACTCCACCTTCATCGGGCGCGCCGCCGCCAAGAACAAGGGGCGGATCTCGCGATACCTGGCCAACAAGTGCACCATCGCCTCGCGCATCGACTGCTTCTCAGGTGCGCTGGGGGGTTTGGGGGGCACGAACAGGGTGGGCACTGTCACGGTGGGCACTGTCACTCGGTGCCAGGTGGGCACAGGAGGGCGCTCAGGGCATTCGGGGCCGCTCTGCCATGATGGGAACATTTTTCGTCAACAGCATCTCACCCCGGTGAATGGTGACTCCTGTGGGCTGAGCAGAGCGCGGGGGGCTCTCGGGGGGTTTGGGGGTGCAGGGTCGGTGCTGAGCCCCCCCGTGCCCTCCCCACAGAGGTCCCCACCAGTGTCTTTGGGGACAAGCTGCGGGAGCAGGTGGAGGAGCGCCTGGCCTTCTACGAGACCGGGGAGCCGCCCCGCAAGAACCTGGAGGTGATGAAGGAGGCCGTGGTGGAGGTGAGGATGGTGAGGGATGAAGAAGAGGGGTGAGGGTGACAAATGGAGGCTGTGGGACAGATGGAGGAGGAGGTGAGGTCTTGGGGGAGATGAAGAGGGTGAGGTGCCAGGGGAATGAAGATGGAGGTGAGGTGCAGGAAGAGTGAAGGAAGTGACGGAGGTGAGGTGCTGAGATGAAAATGATGAAGGTGTTGGGGCGATGAAGATGATGGAGGTGAGGCCTTCTGGGAGATAAAGATGGCAGCAATGAGGTACCAGAGGATGGAGATTGGGAATGGGAGGTGTAAAGGGGGTGGAGGTGCTGGAATGGTGGAAGGTGGTGGTGGAGGTGATGAAGATGATGGTGAGGTGCTGGGGTGATAATGGTGAGATCCTGTGGTGATGAAGGTGATGGTGAGATGCTGGAGGGATGAAGTGAAGGTGAGGTGCTGGGGTGATAAGGTGATGGTGAGATGCTGTGGTGGTAAGGGTGTTGCTGGAGGGATGAAGCAGAGATCCTGTGGTGATGAAGGTGATGCTGGGGGGGATGAAGGCAATGGTGAGATGCTCTGGTGATGCAGACAATGCTGAGGAGCTGGGGGGATGAAGATGAAGGTGAGGGCCCTGTCGGAGGTGATGTCACTGTGCCATCCTGACCCGCTGTGGAGGCCAAAGACTGATTTAATGAGTCTGATCCGACCGGGGCCGGGTGTGGGGACAAACCCCGGGACCCTGCCCTGGCTCACGTCCCCTGCGTGTCCCCAGGCCAGCGAGGTGGTGGCTGAGGTGAAGAGGAGGCAGGAGAAGAAGGAGAAGAAGAGGAAGAAGAGGGAGAAGCGGCGGCTGGAGGCGCTGGCAGCAGCTGCTGAGGAGGCAGCAGAGAACTCGGTGATGGAGACAGAGGTGAGGGGAGGGGCTGAGACCCTTTGAGGGGTCCTGGAGGGGTCTCTGTGCCCCAGGAGGGGAGGATGGGCTCAGAGCTGATGGGGGGCTCCCCTCCCCACAGGAGAACGACGTGGGCGCCAAGAAGAAGAAGAAAAAGAAGAAGCAGCAGCAGCCAGAGGAGTCAGAAGCAGAGGCAGAGCCCGAGGAGAACGGGGTGGAGGAGGAGGAAGAGGAGGAGCCATCACCCAAGAAGAAAAGGAAAATCGTGGTAGAGCCTGAGGAGGAGGAGGAGGAGGAAAAGAAGAAGAAAAAGAAGAAGAAGAAGAAGGCAGTGGCTCAGGACTCAGAGGAGGATTAGGGAGCAGAGATCAGTCAGCACATGGACTGACAGACTGATGGACAGGCAGGAGCCAGGAGTGGCCACTCCCCTGCTCCCCTGGTGGCCCCAGCTGTGTCCTGTGCCACCGTGGCCACCTGGAACGGGTCACAGCCCCTGGTGGTCTGGGTGAGTCCCTGTGGCCAGCAGCAGCCCCTGGACTGTGCCTTACCGAGTGGAGCTTCCAACCCCTGTCCCTTCCCTGGGGCCTGGGCTGTGGGGCTGTCCCCAGGCCGTGTCTGTGTCCCCTCCTTGGGGACATGGGGCCGTGTGGGGCTGTCCCCAGGCCGTGTCCCCATGCCCATGCAGTGCAGGGCTGCCCACACCCCAATAAAGGGCTGAGGTTGTTGCTGATCCCTCCTGTCGTGCTCCGTGGCTGGCAGGGGGTGCCCAGGCTGTCCCCACGGGGGTCACCCTGTCACCAGCAGCCTGCCCGGCCCTGGGGACACTGACAGCAGCAAGGTCACACCTGAGGCCACTTTATTGGAGTCGCCAGGGGCGGGGCTGAGGTCACTGCACCTCCAGGGCATCTATCACGGCCTGGGTGAAATCCATGGAGGTGGAGTAGCCCCCCATGTCCGCCGTGCGCACCTGCAAGGAGACCGGAGGTTAGGGGGGCACCGACGGGGGACCTGCAGAATCGGGGTCCCCCCGGCCCCAGGGTGGGCTGTGGCGCTGGGGCTTGGGCTCCCTGGAGCCCTCTGCACCCCCAAAGCTGTCCTGTGCCTTGGGGACACGTGGAGGGGCTGCTGAGCCCTGTGCCCCAGAGTCCGGTGCGGGCTCTGCTTCCAGCAGGGCCCCCCAGCTCAGCAGCCCCGGGTCCCCCCAGGGCAGGGCAGGGCAGCATTGCCCCCCCAGCTCAGCACCCCAAAAGCTGCCCCGGGTCCCCCTAGGGCAGGGCAGGGCTGCAGGGAAGCGTTGGACCCTTTATTAGCAAAGCAGAGTACAGAGCACGATGGCAGAGTACAGACACGATGGCACAGCCCGGGGTGGCACCAGGCCCGGCCCACGGGCACAGCGTTAGGGGATCGGCTCCCAGCTCCCCAATGCCCATGGACTGGGGGCACAGGGTCACCCCCCACCCTGTGCCAGCTCTGGAGTGTTCCAGGGTCACCCCGTGGCAGGGGGACCCTGTGCCAGCAGCTGCCAAGGGGGTGCAGGGTGGGGAACTCACCCTGGGCATTGCTGAAAGCTGCATGAGGTGGGCACCACGGGAATGGGGGCACTGGGGTCCCACAAAAATCCCACACTGGTCCAACAGTTACAAGGGTCCCGTGGGGATGGGGCTCCCACAGTCCAAGGTTCCATTCTCACAGGGATCCCACAAATCCCACTGGTCCAACAAGTCAAAATGACCCCATGGAAAAGGGAGGGTCCCATAGTCAGGGATCCCGTGGGAATGGGGTTTTACAGTCCAAGGTGCCATTCTTACAGAGATCCCAAAAATCCCACTGGTCCAACAGTCACAATGACCCCATAGGGAAGGGAGGGTCCCACAGTCAGGGATCCCGTGGGAATGGGGGTCCCACAGTCAGGGATCCCATGGGAATGGGGTCCCCCAGTCCAAGGTCCTGCTCTCACAGGGATCTGGGAATCCCACTGGTCCCACAGCAATGATAATCCATTAATGGGGATCCCATGGGAATTGGGGGTCCCAGAGCCATGGTGGGTGGTCCCAATGTCCCAAGGAGCTGCCAATGATGTCGGGGCGCTGCCACATCCCCCCAGAACCACCCAGCAAACCCCAAACTCCGCACTGGCCGCCTCCTGTGGGCATGGGGAAGGGTGAAGGTTCCTGGGGCTCCTCCCTGTGGGGTGGGAGGGGTTTGGGGAGGGGTCTGGGGGGGGGGGGGCTAAACCCCATAGCTGGGGTGCAGGGGGAGCTGCTGGGGGCCTCAGCCCCATAGTTGGGGTGCAGGGGGAGCTGCTGGGGGGCCTGAGCCCCATAGTTGGGGTGCAGGGGGCCCTAAGCCCCATAGTTGGGGTGCAGGTTGTCAATGACGGACTTGACGAAGTCGGAGGTGGTGGAGTAACCGCCCAGGTCCCGGGTCCGGACCTGCAAATCCAACACAGGGAGGGGAGAAACGGGGAAAGGCTCTGGTGAACACCGGGGGAACGGCTGGGACAGGGACAGGAGAGCAGGGACAGGCAGCAGGGACCCTCCACAGCCCTGCCAGGACCTGTGGGGGCAATGGGGACATGGAGAGATCCTGAGAGCCCTGTTAGGATTTGGGGTGGAGATGGGGCTGTGGAACATCCCTGAGAGTCCTCCCAGGACCTGTGGTGGGAATGGGTCAGTGGAATGTTTCTGAGAGCCTTGGGGTGGGAATCTGGATATGGAGAGGTTCCTGAGAATCCTGCCAGGACCTGTGGTGGGAATGGGAACATGGAGAGATCCCCGAGAGCCCTCTTAGGATTTGGGGTGGAGATGAGGCTGTGCAATGTCCCTTGAGAACCATGCCAGGACCTGTGGTGGGAACAGGAAGGCGGACAGATCCCTGAGAGCTCGGGTGGGAATGGGGCTGTGGAACATCCCTGAGAGCTCTGGGGTGGGAATGGAGAGGTTCCTGAGAGCCCTGTTAGGATTTGGGGTGGAGATGGGGCTGTGGAACATCCCTGAGAGTCCTTCCAGGACCTGGGGTGGGAATGGGAACATGGACAGGTCCCTCAGAGCCCTGGGGTGGGAATGGGGCTGTGGAATGTACCTTGAGAGCCCTGCCAGGACCTGTGGTGGGAATGGAAACATGGAGAGATCCCTGAGAGCCCTGTTAGGATTTGGGGTGGAGATGGGGCTGTGGAACATCCCTGAGAGCCCTGCCAGGACCTGGTGTGGGAAGGGAGCTGTGGAAGGTCCCTGCCAAGAACCCAAATGGAGACAAGGCCGTGGCGGATCCCCCAGCCCTGCCAGAAATCCCTCCTGGGCCAGGACATGACCACAGGGGCTGGACACAGCCGTGGGCCTGGCATTGTGGCTGGAGAGAGGAGAGGAACCAGAATTGCAGCTGGAGAGAAGAGAGGAACCCAAATTCCAGCTGGGAAGAGAAGAGGAACCCCAATTCCAGCTGGGAAGAGAAGAGGAACCCCAATTCCAGCTGGGAAGAGGAGAGGAACCAGAATTGCAGCTGGGAAGAGGAGAGGGACCAGAATTGCAGCTGGGAAGAAGAGAGGAACCAGAACTGCAGCTGGAGAGAGGAGAGGAACCAGAATTGCAGCTGGAGAGAGGAGAGGAACCCGAATTGCAGCTGGGAAGAGGAGAGGAACCCAAATTCCAGCTGGGAAGAAGAAAGCAGCCCGAGAAGGTGACCCAGGCACCACCAGCCCTACCCTGTGTCCCACACTCACTTTTCCACCTTTGATCACCTTCTTCACCGCGTCCGAGATCATGTTGGAGTGGTATTCCAGGCTGGAAAAGGGGGGCAAGCAGGGGGTCAGCCCCTCAGGAGCCCCCCCAGACCCCCCAAACCCCCCCTGGGTGCCCGGCACGTACTTGAGGTGCCGCAGCATGTTGGAGGCCGAGAGCAGCATGGCCGTGGGGTTGGCGATGTTCCTGCCCACGGCCTGGGCGAAGGGGTGCCGGGCTCCCTGTGGGACACAGGGCACGGTGACGGGGCGGTGCCACCCTGCCAGCCTCGGGGGTGCCGCCCTGGGGTGGCGCGGGGGTGCCCGTGCCCGCTCACCATCTCGAAGACGGCGTACTCGGCGCTGTAGCTCTCGCCGGGCACGACGCCCGCGCCGCCCACCAGCCCCGCCGCCAGGTTGTCCACGATGTTCCCGTACAGGTTGGGCATCACCAGGACATCAAACTGGTACGGGTTCTGCACCAGCTGGCATGGGAATGGCATGGGAATGGCATGGGAATGGGGCACTGAGGGCTGGAACAGCTGGGGGGAGGCTCAGCCCCGCCCTGGCACAGGGGGCACAGCCCGGGTGTGGCGGGGCTGGGTGAGATCTGAGGCGTCTCCAACCCTGATCGTTCCATGCTTGGAACTGCCTGGGGCAGCAGAGAGGGATGGGGAGGTTTTAGGGATTTAAAGGGGAGTTTTTAGGGATATAAAGGGGGATTTTTAGGGATATAAAGGGGAATTTTTAGGGATATAAAGGGGAATTTTTAGAGATGTAAAGGGGAATTTTTAGGGATTTTTAGGGGAATTTTTAGAGATTTAAAGGGGAATTTTTAGGGATTTAAAGGGAATTTTTAGGGATATAAAGGGGAATTATTAGGGATATAAAGGGGAGATTTTAGGGATTTAAAGGGGAATTTTTAGGGATAGAAACACACGCAGCCCCAGTGAGGCTGCAGGAATCCAGGTCCCCCCAAATCCCCCCCAGGAGCAGCACTGAGATGGCCCCAGAGCCCAGGTGAGACAGAGCTGGGAATGCTGGGGGGGGGTTCCTGCCTGGCACAGGGGACAATGCTGGGGCCAGGCGGGCTCGGTGTGCCAAGGCCTGGAGGTTCCAGCTGCTCAGAGAGGGTTGGGAAGGGAGCAGGGACAGGGACAGGGGCTGGGGACACGCTCAGGGCTGTGGCTCACCTGCATGCAGCAGTTGTCGATGATCATGGTGTCGAATTTGATCTTGGGGTACAGCTCGGCCACCTCCTTACAGCACTGCAGGAACAGCCCATCCCCCAGCTTCCTGCACAGGGAACACCAGCAAGGGTTGGGGACAGCAGGGAAATCCCAAAGGCTGCAGGGATCCAGCAGGAACTGCAGGGATCCAGCAGGAACTGCAGGGATCCAGCAGGAACTGCAGGGATCCAGCAGGAATTGGGATCTGGGACACCCTTTGGGGCTCCTCATGCTGCTTCCCCCCTCCTCTCCCTGATGGGAAGGGGATTTGTCCCAGGTGGAGCTGTCCAGGGGCTCCCATCAATGATTCCAGAGCTTGGGATTCTGCAGGAATGACCCCAAGCCAATGATCCCACAATCCATGGGGACAGGGTTGTTATGGAGATGCTGCCCTGGGAATATCTGGGCACTGATTGATCAATAAATCTGATCAGCAGCAGGGCAGGGTCTGCTCACTCCTGGCTGGGAGCAGAGAGAGGGAAAAACTCCAATGCCAAGGAAATTCTCATCTCCCTCACCCCAATCCCCAGTGTCCAACCTGGCCTTGGGCACTGCCAGGGATCCACAGATTCTCTGGGAATTCCAGCCAGGAATTCCTTGCCAAGATCCCAGCCCAATCTCCCCTTTCCCAGTGGGAGCCATTCCCTGGCTCCTGTCCCTGCAGGCCTTGTCCCCAGTCCCTCTCCAGCTCTCCTGGAGCCCCTTCAGGCCCTCTGAGCATTCCCTGGATTTTCCCTTCTCCAGGGGAACATTCCCAGCTCTGCCAGAGCAAAAGAGCTCCCCAATCCTGGAATGGTTTGGGTTGGAAAAGACCTTAAATCCCAAAAATTCCCATCCCATGGGCAGGGACACCTCTCACTGTCCCACGGTGCTCCAACCTGGCCTTGGGCACTGCCAGGGATCCAGGGGCAGCCACAGCAAATCTGGCAATTCCAGCCCAGCCAGCAATTCCTTGCCAAGCCCCAACCCCCATCTTTTATTTCCACCTTGCAGCCCTTCCCCCTCTCCTCCCCTGCAGGTCCCTCCAGGTGTCCTGGAGCGCTGGCAGGTGACACTGGCAGGTGACACTGGCAGGTGACACTGGCAGGTGACACTGCGGTCACAGCGCACGGCTGAGGGTGGCAGTGGCACTCACATGATGTTGGCCTTGTGCACAGCTGTCACCTTGGCCCGGCCCTTCTTGGTGGCGTAGTCGAAGGCGAACTTGGCGATGCGCTGGGACTTGGCCCTGGTGATGATCTTGAGGCACTCGATCACCCCCTTGGCACTCTGGGGACACAGGGGTGTCACAGGTGGGCACGGCCACCCTGCCTGGGCATGGCCACCCAGCCTGGGCACGGCCACCCTGCCTGGGCATGGCCACCCAGCCTGGGCACGGCCACCCCAGCCCTGGCTCCTGTCCCTGCAGGCCTTGTCCCCAGTCCCTCTCCAGCTCTCCTGGAGCCCCTGCAGGCACTCTGAGGATTCCCTGGATTTTCCCTTCTCCAGGGGAACATTCCCAGCTCTCCCAGAACAAAAGAGCTCCAGAATCCTGGAATGGTTTGGGTTGGAAAAGACCTTAAATCCCATCCATTCCCACCCCATCCATGGGCAGGGACACCTCCCACTGTCCCAGGTGGATCCAGCCTGGCCTTGGGCACTGCCAGGGATCCAGGGGCAGCCACAGCAAATCTGGCAATTCCAGCCCAGCCCCTGCCCACCCTCCCAGCCAGCAATTCCTTGCCAAGATCCCAGCCCAATCTCCCCTTTCCCAGTGGGAGCCATTCCCTGGCTCCTGTCCCTCCATCCCTTATCCCCTGTTTAATAATCCCTGACCCCTATCCCTAAAACCCAACCATTCCTTTTCCCATTTTTTCCCCTTTTTTCCCCTTCCTCTCCAGCTCTCCTGGAGCCCCTTTAGGACTCTGAGGACCCCCTGGAGCCCCTTTGGGGACCCTGAGGACCCCCTGGAGCCCCTTTGGGGACCCTGAGGACTCCCTGGAGCCCCTTTGGGGACCCTGAGGACTCCCTGGAGCCCCTTTAGGACTCTGAGGACCCCCTGGAGCCCCTTTGGGGACTCTGAGGACTCCCTGGAGCCCTTCTGGGGACTCTGAGGACTCCCTGGAGCCCCTTTGGGGACTCTGAGGACTCCCTGGAGCCCCTTTGGGGACTCTGAGGACTCCCTGGAGCCCCTTTAGGACTCTGAGGACCCCCTGGAGCCCCTCTGGGGACTCTGAGGACTCCCTGGAGCCCTTTTGGGGACTCTGAGGACTCCCTGGTGCCACTCTGGGGACTCTGAGGACCCCCTGGAGCCCCTTTAGGACTCTGAGGACTCCCTGGAGCCCCTTTGGGGTCTCTGAGGACTCCCTGGAGCCCTTTTGGGGTCTCTGAGGACTCCCTGGAGCCCTTTTGGGATCTCTGAGGACTCCCTGGAGCCCCTCTGGGGACTCTGAGGACTCCCTGGAGCCCCTTTGGTGACTCTGAGGACTCCCTGGAGCCCTTTTGGGGACTCTGAGGACCCCCTGGAGCCCTTTTGGGATCTCTGAGGACTCCCTGGAGCCCCTCTGGGGACTCTGAGGACTCCCTGGAGCCCCTCTGGGGACTCTGAGGACTCCCTGGAGCCCCTTTGGTGACTCTGAGGACTCCCTGGAGCCCCTTTGGTGACTCTGAGGACCCCCTGGAGCCCTTTTGGGATCTCTGAGGACTCCCTGGAGCCCTTTTGGGGACTCTGAGGACCCCCTGGTGCCCCTCTGGGGACTCTGAGGACGCCCTGGAGCTGTCTCCTGTGCAGGTGGCACTGCAGCTGTCCCAGGCTGTCCCCATGTCCCACCTCGTGCTCCAGGGAGCTGTACTCGCCCTCGGTCTGCTCCCGGATGATCACCAGGTCCAGGTTGTTGTGGCGGGTCTGGTAGCCCGAGAGGCTCTTCACGTGCACCACGTTGGCAAACAGGTCCAGCTTCCTCCTGGGGACATGGGGACATCATGGGGACATCATGGGGACATCATGGGGACATCATGGGGACACGGGGACAGGGTCACCGGGGCTGCTCCGGGGTCACCGCGTCCCCTCTGGGCACTGGGGACACGGCAGGGCCACCCCCCCTCTGCAGTGTCCCAGGGTGAGCAGGGACAGCTCCTGGACACCGATGGTCCCTCAGGACCCATAACTCATTAATTAGTAATTAACAGGGTTTTGGCTTCCCAATAACTCATTAATTATTAATTAACAGGGTTCTCCCAGTGACAGATTCTGGGATCCACCCCAGCATCTCCAGAACTTCCAGAGAAGCACAGGGGCAGCTCCAGGCTATGGAGTTCTGTCTCCCAATAACTCATTAATTATTAATTAACAGGGTTCTCCCAGTTACAAATTCTGGGATCCACCCCAGCATCTCCAGAACTTCCAGGGAAGCAGGATGAGTTAACAGGGGCAGCTCCAGGCTATGGAGTTTTGTCTCCCAATAACTCATTAATTAACAGGGTTCTCCTAGTGACAGATTCTGGGATCCACCCCAGCATCTCCAGAACTTCCAGAGAAGCACAGGGGCAGCTCCAGGCTATGGAGTTTTGTCTCCCAATAACTCATTAACTAATAATTAATGTTTTTTTTTCCCAGTGACTGTCCCCTCCAAGTGCCAGGGGACACAACCGGGGTCACCCCCTCTGCAGGACCCCAGGGTGAGCTCCTGGCCATGGACGGTCCCTCAGGTGTTTGGCTTCCCAATAACTCATTAATTATTAATTAACAGGGTTTCTCCCAGTGACAAATTCTGAAAGCCACTTCACCACCTCCAGAATTTCCAGGGAAAAAGGGTGAGTCAGCAGGGGCAGCTCTTGGCTATGGAGTTTTGCCTCCCAATAACTCATAAATGAATAATGACATTAATAATAACATTAATTAATGTTTTACCCACAGTGACTGTCCCCTGCAAGTCCCTGGGGTCACCCCTCTCTGCAGGACCCCAGGGTGAGCAGGGACAGCTCCTGGCCAGGGATGCTCCCTCAGCAGTTTTGCCTCCCAATAACTCATTAATTAATAATGACATTAATAATAACAATAATTAATGTTTTTTCCCCAGTGACTGTCCCCTCCAAGTGCCACTAGACACAACTGGGGCCACCCCCCCTGCAGAACCCCTCAGGGTCCCACTGAAATTTTGTTTCCCAGCCCACACAGAATCCCTCAGCCTTTTCCTCTGCCCCCTAACTCATTAACGATGAATGAATGAATGAATGAATGAATGAATGAATGAATGAATGAATGAATGAATGAATGAATGAATGAATGAATGAATGAATGAAGGAATGAATGAATGAATGAATGAATGAATGAATGAATGAATGAATGAATGAATGAATGAATGAATGAATGAATGAATGAATGAAGGAATGAAGGAATGAAGGAATGAATGAATGAATGAATGAAGGAATGAATGAAGGAATGAATGAAGGAATGAATGAATTTCCCCCACCTGAGCCTCATGTCGTAGGACGCCAGGTCTCCCTTGTACTCCATGGGCGTGTGGATCTTCCCTGCAGGACACGGAGCGGGGTCAGGACAGGGGCATTGTCCCAGTGTCCCACAGAACCCTCCCCTGGCACAGCCTGAGGGGACGAGGGGTGACAAGGACAGGGACAAGGCCACCCTGCCCAGGTGCTCACCAATGAGGGCCACCTTGCTCTCCTTCATGGAGTCCACCACCCGGTCCAGCTTCTCCTCGGACGCCGTGTTCTGCACCTCGCTCAGGTGGTGCTCGTCAAAGATCACGGGGACATTGCCAGCCTGGCACAGGGACAGGGACAGGGACAGGGACAGGGCCACCACGGTCACACAGGGGACACCACAGGGGACACCACAGGAGCCCTGAGGCAGCCAGGCCCAGGCTCAGGGACAGGAGGGGTCACCTCAGTGGCACTGATGGAACTGTGGGACATTTCCCTTGGGAAACCCCTCTGAGGTGACCCCAGCACTGCCAAGGCCACCCTTGGGATGTCCCCAAGTGTCACATGCACAGGGCTGGCAATCCCTCCAGGGACGGGGATTCCCCCACTGCCTTGCAGAGCCATTTTGAGGAGGAATTACCCCAAATCCCAAATCCCTGCAGGAATGGGGACCCACCCTCTGCCTGTGGGACACTCAGGGACACTCAGGGACATTTAGGGACACTCAGAGACGGGCAGGAACACACAGGGACACACAGGGACATGCAGGGACACACAGGGACAGGCAGGATACTTGGGGACAAGCAGGGACAGGCAGGGACATTTAGGGACACTCAGGGGGACACAGAGACACCAAGTGACACACAGGGACAAGCAGGGACACACAGGGACAGTCAGGGACATTTAGGGACACTCAGAGACGGGCAGGAATACACAGGGACACACAGGGACATGCAGGGACACACAGGGACACACAGGGACATGCAGGGACACTAAGTGACACACAGGGACAGGCAGGGATGAGCAGGGACACTCAGGGACAGGCAGGATACTCAGGGACAAGCAGGGACAGGCAGGGACACCAGGGACATTTAGGGACGCTCAGGGGGACACAGAGACACCAAGTGACACACAGGGACAAACAGGGACACGCAGGGACACGCAGGGACACAAAGGGACATTTAGGGAGGCTCAGGGACACTAAGTGACACACAGGGACAGGCAGGGACACTCGGGGACATTTAGGGACACTAAGTGGCACACAGTGACAGGGACACTTAGGGACACACATGGATGCTCAGGGACACTCAGGGACAGGCAGGAACATTTAGGGACACTCAGAGACACACAGGGACTTGCAGGGACACACAGGGACACTCAGGAATACAGAGGGACATTTAGGGACACTTAGGGACGCTAAGTGACACATAGGGACAGGCAGGGACACTAAGTGACACAAAGGGACAGGCAGGGACATTTAGGGACACTCAGGGATACTCAGGAATATGCAGGGACAAGCAGGGAGATTTAGGGACACTCAGGACACACAGGGACACTGAGGGACACTGAGGAACTCACAGGGACATTTAGACACACTTAGGGACACTCAGGGACATACAGAGACACTCAGTGACACACAGGGACATTTAGGGACACTCAGGGACAGGCAGGAACACACAGGGACATTGAGACACACTTAGGGACACACAGAATTGCTCAGGGACATGCAGGGACACTCAGGGACATTTAGGGACACTAAGTGACACACAGGGACAGGCAGGGACATTTAGGGACACTCAGGGATACTCAGGAACATGCAGGGACAAGCAGGGAGATTTAGGGACACTCAGGGACACACAGGGACACACAGGGACACTCAGGGACACTGAGGAACTCACAGGGACATTTAGGGACAATAAGTGACACACAGGGACATGCAGGGACATTTAGGGACACTCGGGGATACTCAGGAACATGCAGGGAGATTTAGGGACACCCAGGACACACAGGGACACCCAGGACACACAAGGACATTGAGGGACACTCAGGGACACTGAGGAACTCCCAGGGACATTTGGGGACACTCGGGGACACTCAGGGCCACTCGGGGCCAGCTGCTGCTGGTGTCCCCAGGCCAGGCCGTACCTTGAAGACCTCCTTGACAGCGTGCATGAGCTCCGGGCCCACGCCGTCCCCCGGCAGCATTGTCACCTGGAATGTCCCCTCCGCCCTGTGGCACTGCAGGGACACAGCGGGGTCACCCCAAAGCCCTCTGGCACCGGGGAGGGGACAGCAGGGTCACCCCAAAATGGGACAAAGTGACCCTCAGGGACCTGAGCCACGTCACACCCACGGGGACACGGAGCGATGGGCACTTGGGGACGTGGAATGTTTGGGTTGGGAGAGCCCTGCAGGGCCAAGGCCACCACTGAGCGTTGTCCCCAAGTGTCACAGGGCTGGGAAATGCCCCAGGGATGGAGGCTCCACAGCTGGGCAGGGCTGGACAGGAGGAAAATCCCCACAATGTCCCCACAAGGGACCCTTGGGGACACCCAAAGCTCTGCTGGCCCAGCCTGGGTCCCTTTGTCCTGTCCCTGTCCCCAGCTGTCCCCTCCTGGCAGAGCCACAGGGTCCCCCCTGGTCCCCCCTTTTCTCCAGGCTGAGCCCCCTCCCCAAATCCATCCTGGACGTGCTGCAGACCCTGGAGCCTGGTCCTGAGGGGCCCGGAGCCAGCCCAGGACAGAGCTGTGACTGTCCCTGTCCCTGTCCCTGTCCCTGTCCCTGTCCCTGTCCCTGTCCTGAGGGGCCCAGAGCCAGCCCAGGACAGAGCTGTGACTGTCCCTGTCCCTGTCCCTGTCCCTGTCCCTGTCCCTGTCCTGAGGGGCCCAGAGCCAGCACAGGACAGAGCTGTGACTGTCCCTGTCACTGTCCTGTCCCTGTCCCTGTCCCTGTCCTGAGGGACCCAAAGCCAGCACAGGACGGAGCTGTCCCTGTCCCTGTCCCTGTCCTGAGGGACCTGGAGCCAGCCCAGGACAGAGCTGTCCCTGTCCCTGTGCCTGTCCCTGTCCCGAGGGGCCCAGAGCCAGCATAGGACGGAGCTGTCCCTGTCCCTGTCCCTGTCCCCCAGGGGTGACCCCCCCCGACACCACGTTGGGGCCCTGTCCTGCCCAGCACCTGCAGCAATATCCTGCAGGGATTGCTGAGAGCTCCCAGCACAGCCCGGGCTCCTAAATCCCCTCAGCCATCCCTGCCCCCGGGATCCCAGGGAATTCTGGACAGGCATTTCAGGAGGAATATCCCAAATATCCCCCCCAGATCTCTCCAAGGTTGGGGACTCCCCATTTCTCTTTGCAGGAGGAATTTCCCCAATATCCAGGGACACCCCAGTGCTCCTAAATCCTCTCATTCCTTCTCCCTGCCCTCAGGATGCCATGGAATTTTGGACAGGCATTTTAAGCAGGAATTTCCCCAATATCCCACCCAGATCTCTGAAGGGATGAGGTCTCCCCATTTCTCCTTCCAGGAGGAATTTCCCCAATATCCAACCCCATATCCCAGCACAGCCTGGTGTTCCTAAATCCCCTTATTCCTTCTCCCTGCCCTCAGGATCCCATGGAATTTTGGACAGCCATTTTGAGCAGGAGTTTCCCCAATATCCCACCCCAAAATCTTGCCAGGGATGGGGACTCTCCCCTGCTCTTTCCAGGAGGAATTTCCCCAATACCCAATTTTCCCCAATATCCCAGCACAGCCTGGTGTTCCTAAATCCCCTCACCCCATCCCTGCCCTCAGCACCTCCTGGAATTTTAAACAGGCATTTTAAGAGGAATTTCCCCAATATCCCACCCAGATCTCTCCAAGGTTGGGGACTCCCCACTTCTCTTTTCAGGAGGAATTTCCCCAATATCCACTCACAGCCTGTGTCCCTAAATCCCCTCATTCCTGCCCTCAGGATCTCCTGGAATTTTGGACAGGCATTTTAAGAGGAATTTCCCCAATATCCCACCCAGATCTCTCCAAGGTTGGCAACTCCCCACTTCTCTTTTCAGGAGGAATTTCCCCAATATCCAATTTTCCCCAATATCCCTGCACAGCCCTGCGTTCCTAAATCCCCTCACTCCTTCTCCCTGCCCTCAGGAGCACCTGGAATTTTGCCAAGCCCCGTTTTCATGGCCCAGACCACAACAGGACCTCACTGATCACTCCTGGGATGTCCCACCCACCCCTCCCCTCCTTGCCCAGCCTGGAATTCCCTGTGGGAACCCCCCCAATCCCAGCCCAGGGAATTCCCTGCCAGCAATGCCAGGGAAACTCCAACCCCCAGAGGGAACGGGGAAGGAGGGAGGGAAGGAAAGCTGAGAGTCACAAATGAGGAGCTTTAAATAAGCTGGAATCAAATGTCCAGGGCACAAATGTGAAATGCCAGCAGGCAGAGCTGAGGGAAGGGCAGCGCCTCAAGGTCACACTGAGCCCTTCCCTCAGCCATGTTCCCACGGAATCAGGGAATTTTCTGCCTGGGAAAAACCTCAGAGACCCCCCCAGCACCGCCAGGGCCACCACCGGCCACGTCCCCAGGGGATGTCACACCCCACTGCCCTTCCCAGGAATGTCCCAATTGCCAACATCCCACCC
Organism: Melospiza melodia melodia; assembly: GCF_035770615.1. Lineage (NCBI taxonomy): Eukaryota > Metazoa > Chordata > Aves > Passeriformes > Passerellidae > Melospiza > Melospiza melodia. Next base: position 91,128,028 of record NC_086198.1, on the reverse strand, counting down.
AAACCTCCCCTGAGGCCTTTCCCCAAACCTCCCCCGTCCTCTCAGGGGGTTCTGGGGGGTCAGAAGTTCCCCCCTGAGCCTCTTTTGTGCCCCCAAACGCCCAGATCCCCTGCTCACCTTGGCCTGTGCCTGCTGCAGGAGGGTGGCCGAGGTGCCCAGCGCCCGCCATGCCCCGAGGCTCTGGGCACGCAGGAGCCCCTGGGGGTGAACAGGTCAGAGAGGGGATCCCCAATGCCCACAGGTCAGAGAGGGGTCCCCAATGCCCACAGGTCAGAGAGGGGATCCCCAATGCCCACAGGTCAGAGAGGGGATCCCCAATGCCCACAGGTCAGAGAGCCCCATCAGGGGGTGCCCCCCCCATCCCCAAAATTCCACCCCAAGCCAAAAATGCCACCCCCAAAATGACACCCCCACAAGCCAGCATGAAACTCCTCCACCCCAAAGTGAAGCCCCCCGGCTCTCACCTCACACTCTGCCCCACACCGAGCCCCTAGACCCGACTGAACCCCACGACCCATGTGAACCCCGAGACCCGTCTGAACCACCCAGACTGACCCTCCCGGACACATCTGACCCCTCACGGACACCCCCAGACCTATTTGAACCACTCAGACCCGTCTGACCCCTCACTGACCCCTCCAACCCTCACTGACCCCTCACGGACCCTCCCAGCCCTCAGCGACCCCCTCCGACCCCCCCCAACCCTCCCTGACGCCCCTCAGTGACCCCTCACGGACCCCCCAGACCGTCCCAGCCCTCACTGACCCCTCCTAGCCCAGAGAACGAAGAGGTCAGACCCCGTTTGACCCCCCTGACCCTGCCCGACGCCCCCACACCCGGTGTCCCCCCCCAGAGCGATGTCCCCGCTCGTTCCGTGCCCTCAGTCCCCGCGGCTGAGCCCGCTGTCCCCTCGCTGCCCGTGTCCCGTCCCCCCCTCACCGCCGCCGCCGCCCGGCCCGCGCTGAGCGCCGCCATCGCTGCCAGCCCAGAGTGCACCGCGGGCAGGGGGCGGGGCGCTGAGTGACGTCATGGGGCGGGGCCTCGCTGGGCACGTGGCGCCCCCTGGCGGACGAGCGGGGTAGCGCGGGAACGGGAACCCCTCAGTGTCCCACAGTGTCCCCTGGGACACCCCAGTGTCCCACAGTGTCCCCTGGGGCACCCTCAGTGTCCCACAGTGTCCCCCGGGGACCCCCCAGTGTCCCACAGTGTCCCCCCAGTGTCCCACAGTGTCCCCTGGGGCACCCTCAGTGTCCCACAATGTCCCACTGGGACCCCCCAGTGTCCCACAGTGTCCCCTGGGACACCCTCAGTGTCCCACAGTGTCCCCCGGGGACCCCCAGTGTCTCACTGGGACCCCCCAGTGTCCCACAGTGTCCCCTGGGGCACCCTCAGTGTCCCACAATGTCCCACTGGGACACCCTCAGTGTCCCACAGTGTCCCACTGGGACACCCTCAGTGTCCCACAGTGTCTCCCGGAGACACCCTCAGTGTCCCACAGTATCCCCCTGGGACCCCCCAGTGTCCCACAGTGTCCCCTGGGACACCCCCAGTGTCCCACTGGGACCCCTACAATGTCCCCTCAATGTCCCCCTGGGACCCACCCAATGTCCCCCCAGGGAGTCCCCAGTATACCTACAAGGACCTCCCCCAATGTCCCCTCTGGGACATCCTCAATGTCCCCCCAGTGTCCCCCTGGGACCCCCACAATGTCTCTCCAGTGTCCCCCTTGGAACCTCTCCAATGTCCCCCCAGTGTCCCCCCTGGAACCTTCTCAATGTCCCCCCAGTGTCCCCCTGGGACCCCCCACAATGTGCCCCCAACGATTCCCCCAAGGGACCCCCTGGAACCTCTCCTATGTCCCCGCAATGTGCCCCCTGGGACCCCTCAATGTCCCCCCAGTGTCCCCCTGGGACCCCCCCAGTGTCCCACAATAACCCCCTGGGACACACCCAATGTCCCACAATGTCCCCCTGTCACCCTCCCAACGTCTCCCCAATGTGCCCCCTGGGACCTCCTCAATATCCCCCCAGTGTCCCCATGGACCCCTCCAATGTCCCCCCAATGTCCCCCCAGGGATCCGAATGTCCCCCCCAATGACCCCGACAATGTCCCCCCACGTGACCCGTGGGGACACCCAGTGACCTTCCAGGCCCCTGGAGCCGCTCCTGAACCCCGCTGTGTCCCCTCCCGTCCCCTGCCACCCATCCCGGTGTCCCCAGTGCCCCCCAGCCCTCCTTGGTGACACAGGACACAGAGCTCTTCTCTTTATTGAACAGGCAGGGAGGGGACCCTGCTGTCCCCAGCGGCGCCACCTCTGCCACCCATCCAGCAGGGGACACGGCCGGGAGCAGCTGCCAGGGGACAGGGACACACCAGGGGGGCTGGGGGTGTCCTTGGAGTGTCCCCAGGGTGTCCTTGGGGGTGTCCATGGGGTAGCCCTGGGGTGTCCTTGGGGTGCCCTGGTGGCATCCCTGGTGGTGTCCCCAGGGTGTCCATGGGGTGTCCCTGGGGTGTCCCCAAGGTGCCCATAGGGTGTCTCTGGGGTGTCCCCAGGGTGTCCATGGGGTATCCCTGGCATTGTCCATGGAGTGTCCCCAGGGTGTCCCCAGGGTGTCCGTGGGCTGTCCATGGGGGTGTCCCCGGGATATCCATGGGGTGTCCCTGGGGTGTCCTTGGGGCATCCCTGCAGTGTCCCTGGGGTGTCCATGGGCTGTTCTTGGGGTGTCCCTGGGCTGTCCCTGGTGGTGTCCCCAGGATGTCCATGGGGGTGTCCATGGGGGTGTCATTGGGGTGTCCATGGGGTGTCCCCAGGGTGTCCATGGACTGTCCCTGGTGTGTCCCCAGGGTGTCCATGGGGGTATCCCCAGGGTGTCCATGGAGTATCCCTGCGGTGTCCCTGCAGTGTGTCCCTGGGGGTGTCCTTGGGGTGTCCATGCAGTGTCCCCGGGGTGTCCATGAGGTGTCCCTGGGGTATCCATGGAATATCCCCATAGTGTCCATGGGGGCGTCAACGGGGGTGTCCTGGGGGGAATCCATGGGGGTGTCTCTGCGGTGTCCCTGTGGTGTCCCTGGTGCTCTCCCTGGCGTGTCCTGTGGTGTCTCTGTGCTGTCCCTGGCGTGTCCCTGCAGTGTCCTGGTGGTGTCCCCGGGCTGTCCCCGGCGTGTCCCCAGCGTCACTTTTTGAGGAGCTGTGCCCGGGCGCGGTTCAGCCTCTCAGCCAGGGCGCCGTCGGTGCCGGGGGAGCAGCGGGACAGCACCAGGCTCATCTCGGCCTCGTTCTTGCGCTCCACGGCCCGCCTCGGCCGCCTGCTCCAGGTCCCTGCGACACCACACGGCCGTGAGGGGACAGCGCAGAGGGGACAGCGCAGAGGGGACACAGGGCAGCCCCACCTTCCCACCGCTGTCCCGCTGCCCCGGCAGCTCCCGGTGTCCCAAAGCCTCCCACAGGGTCACCCCCAAATCCCCACTGCTGCCCCACAGGGAGTTCCACTGCGTGCTGCCATGTCCCCTGTCCCCACAAGGGTCCCCTGCATGTCCCCCTGAGGGTCCCTGGGATGTCCCCCTGAGGGTCCCTGGGATGTCCCCCTGAGGGTCCCTGGGACGATTCCCTGGATGTCCCCACAAAGGTCCCTTGGACATCCCCACAAGGATCCCCTGGATGTCCCTGCAAAGGTCCCCAGGATGTCCCTCCCGAGGGTTCCTGGATGTCCCCTGAATGTCCTCGGGATCTCCCCACCAGGGTCCCCAGATGTCCCCCTGAGGGTCCCTGGGATGTCGCCACCAGGGTCCCCGGGATGTTCCCCTGAGTGTCCCCTGGATGTCCCCCCCCCAAGTATCCCTGGGATGTCCACCCTGAGAGTCCCTGGGATGTCCCCCTGAAGGTCCCCAGGATGTCCCCCCCAAGGGTCCCCGGATGCCACCCCAAGAGTCCCCTGCATGTCCCCCTGAGGGTCCCTGGGATGTCCCCCTGAGGGTCCCTGGGATGTCCCCCAAGGATCCCCTGGATGTCTCCCTGAAGGTCCTGTGCATGTCCCCCTGAGAGTCCCCAAGATGTCCCCCCAAGGGTCCCCAGGATGTCCCCCTGAGGGTCCCCTGGATGTCCCACTGAGTGTCCTCACGATGTCCCCCCCAAGGGTCCCTGGTTGCCACCCCAAGAGTCCCCTGCACGTCCCCCTGAGTATGTCAGGGATGTCCCCTGAGGATTCCCTGGATGTCCCCTGAGGCTCCCAGGATGTCCCCCGAGTGTCCCTAGGATGTCCTCCAAGGATCCCCTGCATGTCCCCTCACTGAGGGTCCCCTGGATGTCCCCTGAGGGTCCCCGGGATACCCCCTAAGGGTCCCCTGGATGTACTCCCTGAGCATCCCCTGGATGTCCCCCCACTGAGGATCCCCAGGATGTCCCCCAGGATGTCCCCTCGGGTCCCTGGATGTCCCCCAGGATGTCCCCTCAGGTCCCTGGATGTCCCCTCAGGTCCCTGGATGTCCCACAGGGTGTCCCCTCAGGTCCCTGGATGTCCCCCAGAATGTCCCCTCGGGTCCCTGGATGTCCCACAGGGTGTCCCCTCAGGTCCCTGGATGTCCCCCAGAATGTCCCCTCAGGTCCCTGGATGTCCCCACGCACCCCACGAGGACGAAGGCCTTGACGCGCTGCTCGGGCGGCACTCGCGGCGCGTATTTCTTGGCCTCGTAGCGGTTGTGGTGCTTCACCGCCACCTCCACGAAGGGCTGGGGGGGAGGAAGAGCAGGGAGGGGTGAGGAAGGGCAGGGAGAGAGGAGGAAGGGCAGGGAGAGAGGAGGAAGGGCAGGGAGAGAGGAGGAAGGGCAGGGAGAGGGGAGGAAGGGCAGGGAGAGAGGAGGAAGGGCAGGGAGAGGGGAGGAAGAGCAGGGAGAGAGGAGGAAGGGCAGGGAGGGGTGAGGAAGAGCAGGGAGAGGGAGGAAGGGCAGGGAGAGAGGAGGAAGGGCAGGGAGAGGGGAGGAAGAGCAGGAGAGGTGAGGAAGGGCAGGGAGAGGGGAGGAAGAGCAGGGAGAGGGGAGGAAGAGCAGGGAGAGGGGAGGAAGAGCAGGGAGAGGGGAGGAAGGGCAGGGAGAGGTGAGGAAGAGCAGGGAGGGGTGAGGAAGGGCAGGGAGAGGGGAGGAAGGGCAGGGAGAGGGGAGGAAGAGCAGGGAGAGGTGAGGAAGAGCAGGGAGAGGTGAGGAAGGGCAGGGAGAGGGGAGGAAGAGCAGGGAGAGGGGAGGAAGAGCAGGGAGAGGTGAGGAAGGGCAGTGAGAGGTGAGGAAGAGCAGGGAGAGGGGAGGAAGGGCAGGGAGAGGGGAGGAAGGGCAGGGAGAGGGGAGGAAGGGCAGGGAGAGGGGAGGAAGGGCAGGGAGAGAGGAGGAAGGGCAGGGAGAGGGGAGGAAGGGCAGGGAGAGGGGAGGAAGGGCAGGGAGAGGGGAGGAAGAGCAGGGAGAGGGAGGAAGGGCAGGGAGAGGGGAGGAAGGGCAGGGAGAGGGGAGGAAGAGCAGGGAGAGAGGAGGAAGAGCAGGGAGAGGGGAGGAAGAGCAGGGAGGGGTGAGGAAGAGCAAGGAGAGGGGAGGAAGAGCAAGGAGAGGGGAGGAAGAGCAGGGAGAGGGGAGGAAGGGCAGGGAGAGGGAGGAAGAGCAGGAAAGGTGAGGAAGAGCAGGGAAAGGTGAGGAAGAGCAGGGAGAAGGGAGGAAGAGCAGGGAGAGGGGAGGAAGAGCAGGGAGAGGTGAGGAAGAGCAGGGAGAGGGGAGGAAGAGCAGGGAGAGGGGAGGAAGGGCAGGGAGAGGGGAGGAAGAGCAGGGAGAGGGGAGGAAGGGCAGGGAGAGGGGAGGAAGGGCAGGGAGAGAGGAGGAAGAGCAGGGAGGGGTGAGGAAGAGCAAGGAGAGGGGAGGAAGAGCAGGGAGAGGGGAGGAAGGGCAGAGGAGGTGAGGAAGAGTAGGGAGAGGGGAGGAAGGGCAGCGAGAGGGGAGGAAGAGCAGGGAGAGGGGAGGAAGAGCAGCGAGAGGGGAGGAAGAGCAGCGAGAGGTGGAGGATGGAGGATGGAGGGGCTGGAGAGGGGAGGAAGAGGATGGGGAGAGGGAGAAGGAAGGAAAATGGTGGAAAAGCAGGAATGGGATGGGAATGGGAGAGATGGAGAAGGGAGGAAGAGGATGGGAGGGTTGGGGAAGGAGGAAGAGGATGGTGGAGATGGAGAAGGGAGGAAAACAGTGGAAGGGCTGGAGAGAGGATGATGAGGAGTGGGAGAGCAGGAATGGGAAGGCTGAAGAAGGAAGAATGGGAGAGATGGAGAAGGGAGGAAGAGGATGGGGGGGTTGGGGAAGGGAGGAAGAGGATGGGAGGGTTGGAGAGAAGAGGAAGAGGATGGTGGAGGTGAAAAGGGAAGAGGATGAGAGGGAGAGGATGGGTGGGTTGGAGAAGGAAGATGGGGGTGCAGAAAGGAGGAAGAGGATGGGGAGATGGAGAAGGAAGGAAAATGGTCAAAGAGCAGGAATGGGAATGAGAAAGATGGAGAAGGGAGGAAGAGGATGGCAGTGGTGGAAAGGGGAGGAAGAGGATGGGAAGGCGAGGATGGGAGGGCTGGAGAAGGAGGAGGAGGAAGAGGATGAGAGGGAGAGGATGGGAGAGTTGGAGAGGGAAGAGGATGGGGAGAGGGAGAAGGAGAGAAGGAGATGGTACAGCTGGGGAGGGGAGGAAGAGAACGGGAGAGATGGAGAAGGGAGGAAGAGGATGGAAAGAGATAAAGAGGGGAGGAAGAGGATGGGAGAGCTCAAGAGGGGTGGAAGGGGATGGGAGAACTGAAACAGGGAGGAAGATGATGGGAAGAACGGGACCTCTAGAGAAGGAGGAAGATTACGGGAGGGTTGGAGAGGGGAAGAAAAGGGTGGGAAGGGCAGGGAGGGGAGGAAGAGGATGGTGGAGCTGGAGAGGGGAGGAAGAGGAGGGTAGAGGGGGAATGGGGAGGAAGGAGTGGGAGAACTGGAATGGGGAGGAAGAGGATGGGAGGGCAGGGAGGGGGTGACTGAGGCAGCCCAAGCTCTCACCAGGTACCCAATGGGCGACTTCTTGCTCTTGGAGAACTTCTCCATCTCCTCCCAGTCCCCGCGGGTGGCCAGGGCGTTGATCTTCAGCCACCAGTACCTGGCACAGGGGCACAGGGGGTCAGGGCTGTCCCTGACTGCCCCAGGGCTGTCCCTGAGCCCCCAGGGCTGTCCCTGACTGCCCCAGGGCTGTCCCTGAGACCCCAGGGCTGTCCTTGACCCCCCCAGGGCTGTCCCTGAGCCCCCAGGGCTGTCCCTGAGTGCCCCAGCTCCCCCAGGGCTGTCCCTGCCCCCCCCCAGGACTGTCCCTGAGCCCCCAGGGCTGTCCCTGAGCCCCCCAGGGCTGTCCCTGACCCCCCCAGGGCTGTCCCTGAGTGCCCCCAGCTCCCCCAGGGCTGTCCCTGAGCCCCTCAGATTCCCCAGGGCTGTCCCTGAGCCCTTCAGGGCTGTCCCTGACCCCTCCAGGGCTGTCCCTGAGCCCCCCAGATCCCCCAGGGCTGTCCCTGAGCCCTCCAGGGCTGTCCCTGAGCCCCCCCAGGGCTGTCCCCACCTCTTGTCGGGGATCCTGAAGTCCCGGTAGAGCTGCTCGGCGCGCTTGTGGTGCCCGTCCAGGATGAGGGTGGCCACGGTGTCGTGCAGGGACAGGTCCAGGTAGGGCTTGTCCAGCTCCTCCTGCAGGTGCCGCTGCAGCCGCAGCAGCTTGATCTGCTCCTCGGTGGCCTGGGGACACGGGGACAGCTGAGGGGTCCCTGGCCCAGCCTCGATGTCCCTGACCCATCCCTGAGTTCCCTGTCCCAGCCCCAGAGTCCCTGTCCCAGCCTTGATGTCCCTGGCCTAGCTCGAGAGTCCCCATCCCATTCTGAGGTTCCTGTCCCAGCCTCGATGTCCCTGTCCCAGCCCTGAGGTCCCTGATCTAACCTTGATGTCCTTGTCCCAGCTTCAACATCCCCTGTCCCAGCCCCAGAGTCCCTGTCCCAGCCTTGATACCCCTGTCCCGGGCTCAATGTCCCCAGCCCCGTCCCACAGTTCCTGTCCCATCCCTGAGGTCCCTGGCCCAGCCCCAATGTCCCTGTCCAGCCCCAGAGTTCCTGTCCCATCCCTGAGGTCCCTGATCCGGCCCCAATGTCCCCAGCCCCGTCCCAGAGTCCCTGTCCCAGCCTTGACATCCCTGTCCCAGGCTCAATGTCCCCAGCCCAGTCCCAGAGTCCCTGTCCCATCCCTGAGGTCCCTGGCCCAGCCCCAATGTCCCTGTCCAGTCCCAGAGTCCCTGTCCCATCCCCGAGGTCCCTGACCCAGCCCCAATGTCCCTGTCCAGCCCCAGAGTCCCTGTCCCATCCCTGAGGTCCCTGACCCGGCCCCAATGTCCCTGTCCAGTCCCAGAGTTCCTGTCCCAGCCTCGATGTCCCTGGCCCAGCCCCAGACTCCCCATCCCATCCTGAGGTCCCTGTCCCAGTCTTGATGTCCCTGTCCCATCTCTAAGTTCCCTGTCCCAGCCTCGATGTCCCCAGTCCACCCCCAGGGTGCCCATCCCAACCTGAGGTCCCTTCCCCGGCCCTGTTCCACCCTTGGGGTCCCTTTGCCAGCTCTGTCACGGCCTTGGAGTGGCTGTACCAGCCCAGTCCCCATCCCAGCCCTGAGGTCCCCAATCCAGCCTTGGTGTCCCTGTCCCAGCCTCAATGTCCCCAGCCCAGCCCCAGGGTCCCTGTCCCAGCCCCAGGGTCCCTGTCCCAGCCCCAGGATCTCCATCCCAGCTTTGGGGTCCCTGCACAAGCCCTGAGGTCCCCAGTCCAGCCGTGGTGTCCCTGTCCCAACCTTGATGTCCCTGTCTCAGCCTCAATGTCCCCAGCCCAGCCCCGGAGTCCCCATCCCATCCTGATGTCCCTGCCTCAGCCCTGAGGTCCCTGATCCAGTCTCGATGTCCCCATCCCAGCCCCAGAGTCCCCATCCCAACCTGAGGTCCCTTTCCCAGCCCTGTCCCATCCTTGATGTCCCTGTCCCAGCGTCAGTGTCCCCACTCCAGCCATGCCCCTGGACAGGCAGCCTTGTCCCCAGGGCAGGCACAGGTGGCCTTGTCCCTGCTGTCCCCGGTGTCCCCTGGTGTCCCTGCTGTCCCTGGTGTCCCTGGTGTCCCCGGTGTCCCTGGTGTCCCTGCTGTCCCTGGTGTCCCCAGTGTCCCCAGTGTCCCTGCTGTCCCCAGTGTCCCCAGTGTCCCCGGTGTCCCCAGTGTCCCTGGTGTCCCTGGTGTCCCCAGTGTCCCTGCTGTCCCCAGTGTCCCCGGTGTCCCCGCTGTCCCTGGTGTCCCCAGTGTCCCTGGTGTCCCTGCTGTCCCCGGTGTCCCTGGTGTCCCTGCTGTCCCTGGTGTCCCTGCTGTCCCCGGTGTCCCCAGTGTCCCTGGTGTCCCTGGTGTCCCCGGTGTCCCTGGTGTCCCCTGGGCACTCTCACCTTGGCAGCAAAGTCGTTCTTGGCCTTGTAGAACTCATCCAGGGCGTTCTGCAGGGCGGCCACGCGGCCCTCGATCCGCTGGCATGGCACAGGGATGGCACGGGGACATGGGGACATGGCACAGGGACATGGCACAGGGACATGGGGACATGGCACGGACATGGCACAGGGATGGCACGGGGACATGGGGACATGGCACAGGGACATGGCACAGACATGGCACAGGGACATGGGGACATGGCACGGACATGGCACAGGGATGGCACGGGGACATGGGGACACGGCACGGGGATGGCACAGGGATGGCACAGGACACGGTACAGACATGGCACAGGGATGGCACAGGGACATGGGGACATGGCACACGACATGGCACAGGACACGGTACAGACATGGCACAGGGATGGCATGGGGACACGGTACAGACATGGCACAGGGACATGGCACAGACACGTCATTCCCTGGGTGGGATCCCTGGATAGACCCCGACTCCCTGGGCAGGATCCCAAACCTGGCACAGGTGGCATGGCATGGGCACGGTCCCCACAGCCCTGGGGTGCAAACTGGCAAGTGCCCATTCCCACACCCAGAGCCCCATTCCCACATCCCAATCCTGCCATTCCCACATCCCAAATCCCACAATTCCCAGATCCATCCCAAACCCAAACTACAAATCCCAAACCACAAATATCAGACCCCAAACCCCACAAATCCCAAATCCCAAACCCCACAGACCTTCTGGCCGTACCCCCCAGCACGTGCAGCTTGCCCAGCTCCTGGTAACCCCGATCACCCCCAAAACTCCCCAAAACCCCACATTCTCCACCCCAATCCCACAATTCACCCATCCCAAACCCCAAACCCCAAATCCCATACCCCAAACCCTAAATCCCAAACCCCAAATCCCAAATCCCAAACCCCAAACCCCACAAATCCCAAACCCCAGACCCCACAGACCTTCTGGCCGTATTCCCCCAGCACGTGCAGCTTGCCCGGCTCCTGGTAACCCTGATCACCCCCAAAACCCCCAAAACACCCCCAAAACCCCACATTTCCACACCCAAACTCACATTCTCCATCCTAACCCCACAATTCACCCACCCCAAACCCCAAATCCCAAACCCCACAAATCCCAAATCCCAAACCCCACAGACCTTCTGGCCATAACCCCCAGCACGTGCAGGTTGCCCAGCACCTGATAACCCCCTGAAAGTCCCCAAAACCCCCAAAACCCCCCCAAACCCCACATTCCCACACCCAGACTCCACAATTCCCCCATCACAAACCGCAAACCCCAAATCCCCCACCCCAAACCCCACAAATCCCAAATCCCAAACCCCACAGACATTCTGGCTGTACCCCCCCAGCACGTGCAGCTTGCCCAGCTCCTGGTGACCCCCAAGCACCCCCAAAACTCCCCAAAACCCCACATTCTCCAACCCAATCCCACAATTCCCCCACCCCAAACCCCAAACCCCAAATCCCAGACCCCAAACCCCAAATCCCTGACCCCAAATCCCAAATCCCACACCCCAAACCCCACAAACCCCAGACCCCACAGACCTTCTGGCTGTAACCCCCAGCACATGCAGGTTGCCCAGCTCCTGGTGACCCCGATCACCCCCACAACCCCACATTCTCCACCCCAGTCCCACAATTCACCCATCCCAAACCCCAAACCCCAAATCCCAGACCCCAAATCCCAAATCCCAAACCCCAAACCCCACAAATCCCAAACCCCAGACCCCACAGACCTTCTGGCCGTATTCCCCCAGCACGTGCAGCTTGCCCGGCTCCTGGTAACCCTGAGCACCCCCAAAACCCCCAAAACACCCCCAAAACCCCACATTTCCACACCCAAACTCACATTCTCCATCCTAACCCCACAATTCACCCACCCCAAACCCCAAATCCCAGACCCCAAACACCCCAGACCCCACAGATCTTCTGGCTGTACCCCCCCAGCACGTGCAGGTTGCCCAGCTCCTGGTGACCCTGAGCACCCCCAAAACTCCCCAAAATCCCCCCAAAACCCCACATTCTCCATCCCAATCCCACAATTCCCCCATCCCAAACCCTGACCCCAAATCCCTGACCCCAAACCCCACAAATCCCAAATCCCAGACCCCACACACCCCAGACCCCACAGACCTTCTGGCCGTACCCCCCCAGCACGTGCAGCTTGCCCAGCTCCTGGTGACCCCAAGCACCCCCAAAACCCCCCCAAAACCCCACATTTCCACACCCAAACTCACATTCTCCATCCCAATCCCACAATTCCCCCACCCCAAACCCCAAATCCAAAACCCCAAACCCCACAAATCCCAAATCCCAGACCCCACAGACCTTCTGGCCATAACCCCCCAGCACGTGCAGGTTGCCCAGCTCCTGGTGACCCCGAGCACCCCCAAAACTCCCCAAAACCCCACATTCTCCACCCCAATCCCACAATTCACCCACCCCAAACCCCAAACCCCAAATCCCTGACCTCAAACCCCACAAACCCCAAATCCCAGACCCCACACACCCCAAACCCCACAGACCTTCTGGCCATAACCCCCACCACGTGCAGGTTGCCCAGCTCCTGATAACCCCCTGAAAGTCCCCAAAACCCCCAAAACCCCCCCAAACCCCACATTCCCACACCCAGACTCCACAATTCCCCCATCCCAAACCCCAAACCCCAAATCCCCCACCCCAAACCCCAAATCCCAGACCCCAAACACCCCAAATCCCACAGACCTTCTGGCCGTACCCCCCAGCACGTGCAGCTTGCCCAGCTCCTGGTGACCCCGAGCACCCCCAAAACCCCCCAAAACCCCACATTCTCCACCCCAATCCCACAATTCACCCATCCCAAACCCCAAACCCCAAATCCCTGACCCCAAACCCCACAAACCCCAGCCCCCACAGACCTTCTGGCCGTACCCCCCCAGCACGTGCAGGTTGCCCAGCTCCTGGTGGTTGTCGTCCTGGTTGTACAAATCCTTCAGCGTCTCCCGCTCCTGGTGCCGGCAGAACTTGGGGGGCACACGGGACATTTGGGGTCACCTTTGGGCTCAGGGGGACACCCAGGGGGTCAAGGGGACACTTTTGGGGTCAAGGGGACATCCTAGGGATCAAGGGACGCTTTTTGGGGTCAAGGGACACTTTTGGGGTTTTGGAAGAACGGCTTTCCCAAAACGCTTCAGGGTGGCTCAGGAGTTTTTGGGGTCACTCAGGGAGTTTTTGGGGGCCACTCAGGAGGTTTTGGGGGTGTTCAGGGGGTTTTTGGGGTGCTAAGGGGGTTTCTGGGGTCACTCAGGGAGTTTTTGGGGGCCACTCAGGAGGTTTTGGGGGTGTTCAGGGGGTTTTCTGGGGGGCTCAGGGGGTTTTTGGGGTGTTTTGGGGTTTTTGGGGTGCTGACCTGGTGGTAAAGGCTGTGCTCTCAGGAGGTTTTTGGGGTGCTCAGAAGATTTTTTGGGGTTTTTAGGGTGTCTCTATCCCTCACCTGGCAGTACAGGCTGTGCTCTCAGGGGCTTTTGGGGTCTCTCAGGGATTTTGGGGTTATTCAGGGGTTTTTGGGGTGTTTTTGGGGCGCTCACCTGGCGGTACAGGCTGTGCTCTCAGGGGGTTTTGGGGGTGCTCAGGGTGTTTTTGGGGTGCTCAGGGTGTTTTTGGGGTTTTTGGGGTGCTGATCTGGTGGTGCAGGCTGTGCTCTCAGGGGGTTTTTGGGGTCCCTCAGGATGTTTTTGGGGTCACTCAGGGTGTTTTTGGGGTGCTCAGGGGGTTTTTGGGGTGTTTTGGGGGTTTTTGGGGCGCTCGCCTGGCAGTACAGGCTGTGCTCTCAGGGGGTTTTTGGGGTCTCTCAGGGATTTTGGGGTGTTTTGGGGTTTTTGGGGTGCTCAGGGGTTTTTGGGGCGCCCACCTGGCAGTACAGGCTGTGCTCTCAGGAGGTTTTTGGGGTGCTCAGAAGATTTTTTTGGGGTTTTTAGGGTGTCTCTATCCCTCACCTGGCAGTACAGGCTGTGCTCTCAGGGGGTTTTTGGGGTCACTCAGGAGGTTTTTGGGATGCTCAGCGTGTTTCTAGGGTTGTTCAAGGGGCTTTTGGGGTGCTCAGGGGTTTTTGGGGTCCCTCAGGATGTTTTTGGGGTGCTCAGGGGTTTTTGGGGTGTTTTTGGGGTGTTTTTGGGGCGCTCACCTGGCGGTACAGGCTGTGCTCTCAGGGGTTTTTTGGGGTGCTCAGGGTGTTTTTGGGGTGCTCAGGGGTTTTTGGGGTCCCTCAGGATGTTTTTGGGGTGCTCAGGGTGTTTTTGGGGCGCTCACCTGGCGGTACAGGCTCAGGGCCACGGGCTGGTTCTGCAGGGTCATGAAGAAGGAGCCGCGGTTGAGCTCGTTCTTGAGGTGCAGCACGACGGTGTACACTGAGGGGACAGGGACAGGGACAGGGACAGGGACAGGGACAGGGACAGGGATGGGGACAGGGGACAGGGACAGGGACAGGGACAGGGATGGGGACAGGGGACAGGGACAGGGGACACGGGCACAGGGACAGGGGACAGGGACATGGACAGGGACAGGGATGGGGACAGGGGACAGGGACAGGGGACACGGGCACAGGGACAGGGGACAGGGACACAGGGACAGGGACAGGGATGGGGACAGGGGACACAGGGACAGGGACAGGGATGGGGACAGGGGACAGGGACAGGGACAGGGGGCACGGGCACAGGGACAGGGGACAGGGACAGGGGACAGGGACAGGGACAGGGGACACGGGCACAGGGACAGGGGACACGGGGACAGGGACAGGGTTTGGGGACAGAAGGGTTTGTTGGGGTTTTCTCCTGCGCCTCCCAATCCCCTCTGTGCCCCCTGATCCTCCACGTGCTCCCCCAGACCCCAAAACACCCCCAGAAGGCTCCTCCAGACCCCAAAATGGTCCCAAGGGATTCAACCAGACCCCAAAATGTTCACAAGAGCCTCCCCAGACCTCAAAATGCCCCCAAAAGGCTCTTCCAGACCCCAAAATGGTCTCAAGGGGCTCCCCAAGATCCCAAAATGCCCCCAGAAGGCTCCTCCAAACCCCAAAATATTCCCAAGAAGCTCTCCCAGACCCCAAAATGGTCCCAAGGGGCTCCCCAAAGACCCCAAAATGATCCCAAGGGATTCACCCACACACCAAAACATTCCCGAGGGGCTCTCCCAGACCCCACAACGTTCCTAAAAGGCTCTCCCAGACCCCAAAATGGTCCCAAGGGATTCAACCAGACCCCAAAATGTTCACAAGAGCCTCCCCAGGATCCCAAAATGCCCCCTGAAGGCTCCTCTGAACCCCAAAACATTCCCAAGAGGTTCTCCCAGACCCCAAAATGATCCCAAGGGACTCTTCAAAGGCCCCAGAATGGTCCCAAAGAATTCATACAGACCCCAAAATGTTCCCAGGAGGCTCTTCCTGATCCCAAAATGTTCCCAAGGGACTCCCCAAAGATCCCAAAATGGTCCCAAGAGGCTCCCCAAGACCCCAAAATGCCCCCAGAAGGCTCCTCCAGACCCCAAAACATTCCCAAGGGGCTCTCCCAGACCCCACAATGTTCCTACAAAGCCCTCCCAGACCCCAAAATGCTCCCAAGAGATTCAACCAGACCCCAAAACGCCCCAAGAGGCTGTCCCAGACCCCAGTATGATCCCTAAGGATTCATCCACACACCAAAACATTCCCAAGGGGCTCTCCCAGACCCCAATACACCCCCAAGAGGCTCTCCCAGACCCCAAAATGGTCCCAAGGGACTCCCCAAAGACCCCAAAATGCTCCCAAGAGGCTCCCCCTGATCCCAAAACACTCCCAAGGGGCTCCCCCAGACCCTATCACTTTGCCAAGGGGTTCCCCAAGACCCCAAAACGCCCCCAAAAGGCTCCTCCAGACTCCACAACATTCCCAAGGGGCTCCCAAAGACCCCAGAATGCCTCCAAAAGGCTCCTCCAGACCCCAAAATAGTCCCAAGGGACTCCTCAAAGCCCCCAAAATGGTCCCAAGGGATTCATCCAGACCCCAAAATGTTCCCAGGAGGCTCCTCCTGATCCCAAAACACTCCCAAGGGGCTCCCCCAGACCCTATCACTTTGCCAAGGGGCTCCCCAAGATCCCAAAACGCCCCCAGAAGGCTCCTCCAGACCCCAAAACATTCCCAAGGGGCTCTCCCAGACCCCAATACACCCCAAGAGGCTCTCCCAGAACCCAAAATGGTCCCAAGATGCTCTCCCAGACCCCACAATGCTCCTGAAAGACTCTCCCAGACCCCAAAACGTTCCCAAGGGACTCCCCAAAGACACCAAAATGCTCCCAAGAGGCTCCCCCTGATCCCAAAATGTTCCCAAGGGGCTCTCCAAGACCCTATTACTTTCCCAAGGGGTTCCCCAAGACCCCAAAACACCCCAAGAGGCTCCCTCAGACCCTGAAATGCCCCCAAAAGGCTCTCCCAGACCCCAAAATGGTCCCAAGAGGCTCTTCCAGACCCCAATACACCCCCAAAAGGCTCCCCCAAACCCCAACACACCCCAAGAGGCTCCCCCAGACCCCAACACACCCCAAGAGGCTCCCCCAGACCCCACTACACCCCAAAAGGCTCCCCCAGACCCCAATACACCCCCAAAAGGCTCTCCCAGACCCTGAAATGCCCCCAAGAGGCTCTCCCAGACCCCAAAACACCCCCAAAAGGCTCTCCCAGACCCAAACACACCCCAAGAGGCTCCCCCAGACCCCAATACACCCCAAGAGGCTCCCCCAGACCCAAACACACCCCAAGAGGCTCCCCCAGACCCCACTACACCCCAAAAGGCTCCCCCAGACCCCAACACACCCCAAGAGGCTCTCCCAGACCCCAACACACCCCAAAAGGCTCCCCCAGACCCCAACACACCCCAAGAGGCTCCCCCAGACCCCAACACACCCCAAAAGGCTCTCCCAGACCCCACTACACCCCAAAAGGCTCCCCCAGACCCCAACCCCCCCCCAGGCCCGCCCTGTCCCCTCACCCAGGTCGGTGTCCCCGCTCTCGATGGCTTTGCCCAGGGCCAGTTTGCTCCGTTTCATCTTCAGCAGCAGCGGCACCTGCTCCCCGCTCCGGGGCTCGTACTCCAGCAGCTGCCCGGGGCACAGCGCTGTCACCCTGTCACCCGGGGGGGGTGGTGGCAGTGCCACCCCGCGTCCCCTCCCCGTGCCACCCGCCCACCTTGATGGCCAGCTCGGCGCGGCCGCAGTCGTAGGCGCGCGTGGCGATGTCCGAGTAGGAGATGCCCGCGGCGTCCCCCAGCTTCTGGTTGATGGCCTGGGCCACCTCCTCGTCCGACTTGTCCTTCTGCTGCACCTGTGGGGACAGCCAGGAGCGTCCCCGGGTGTCCCCGAGGCGGGGTGGGCTGTCCTGGGCTGTGCCCTCACCTTGTAGCAGGCCCAGTGTGCCAGGATGCGGCTGACGCCCTGCATCTCGGGCAGGCGCAGGAACTCGCAGACGCGGATGGCCAGCGGGTACAGGCGGCGCAGCACCAGCCTGGGGACAGCGCGGGGACACGGACATCAGGGGGACGGGGACATCGGGGGGACAGGGACATCAGGGGGACGGGGACATCAGGGGGGACAGGGAGGGAAAGGGGGATATGGGGGGAAAGGGGGACAGGGACATCAGGGGGACAGGGAAGGGTAAGGGGGATGGGGACATCAGGGGGACATGGAGGGAAAGGGGGACAGGGACATCAGGGGGACAGGGAAGGGTAAGGGGGATGGGGACATCAGGGGGACATGGAGGGAAAGGGGGACAGGGACATCAAGGGGACAGGGACACCACGGGGACAGGGAGGGAAAGAGGGATATGGGGGGAAAGGGGGACATGGGGGAAAGGGGGATATGGAGGGGTCAGGGGACACCAGGAGGGACAGGGGACATCGGGGGACAGGAGACACAGGGGGATCAGGGGACATCAGGGGGACATGGAGGGGTCAGGGGGATACAGGGGGAAAGGGGGGACAGCGGGACGGGGACATCAGGGGGACAGGGAGAGGTCAGGGGGACATGGGGGGAGAGGGGGACAGGGAGGGAAAGGGGAATATGGGGGAAAAGGGGGATACGGAGGGGTCAGGGGACACCAGGAGGGACAGGGGACATCAGGGGGGACAGGAGACACAGGGGGACAGGGGGCATCAGGGGGACATGGAGGAGTCAGGAGGATATGGGGGAGAAAGGGGATATGGGGGACAGGGGACATGAAGGGGTCAGGGGATACCAGGGGACACACAGGATACCAGGGGGGAGAGGGGACACAGGGGGACATGGGACAGGGAGGGGACAGGGGACACCAGGGGAGTGAGGGGACATGGAGGGGAAGGGGGATATGGGGGGAAAGGGGGATATGGGTACGTGGGGACAGGCGGAAATGGAGCGGTTGGGGGATATGGGGCATAGGAGACACCAGGGGGGACAGGGGACACCAGAGGGGACCAGGAGACACCAGGGGGGACAGGGGACACCAGAGGGGACCAGGAGACACCAGGGGAGACAGGAGATACCAGGGGGGACAGGAGATACCAGGGGGACAGGGGACACCAGGGAGACATGGAGGGCTCAGGGGGACATGGAGGGGTCAGGGGACACCAGGGGACACAGGGGACACCAGGGGGGACAGGGGACATGGTGAGGTCAGAGGACATGGAGGGGTCAGGGAGATATGGAAGGGTCAGGGGGATATGCGGGAAAAGGGGGATATGGGGTACACAGGGACATGGAGAGGCCAGGGGACATGGGGGACAGGGGGACATAGGACACCAGGAGGGACAGGGGACACACAAGGTTGGGGGACATGGAGGGGACAGGAGGACACAGGGGGACAGGGGACACGGGGGGACATGGGGACATGGAGGGCTCAGAGGGCACGGAGGGACAGGGGACATGGAGGGGAGAGGGGGACACGGGGGGACAGGGGACATGGAGTGGTCAGGGGAACATGGGGGGACAGGGGACATGGAGGGGAGAGGGGGACACACAAGGGGTCAGGGGGCAGGGACGGGTCAGGGGACATGGGGGGACAAGAGGACACCGGGGGGGATAGAGGACATGGGGGCACAAGGGGGGGACATGGAGGGGTCAGGGGACACCAGTGGGGGACAGGGGGACACACAGGGCGGGTACAGGGAATTGAGGAGTTGCGTTGGGTTTGGGAGATCCCCAAGTGCTGGGAACTGCTCAGCCCCTGGATATGGGAACGGGATGGGGAACTTGGGATGGGGGATTTGGGATCAGGGCATTGGGATGGGGGATTTGGGATGGGGGATGTGGGATGGGGGCATTGGGATGGGAAAAGTGGGATGGGGGCATTGGAATGGGGGATTTGGGATGAGGAATGTGGGATGGGGGCATTGGGATGGGGAATGTGGGATGGGGAATGTGGGATGGGGAAGGTGGGATGGGAAAAGTGGGATGGGGGCATTGGGATGAGGGATTTGGGATGGGGGATTTGGGACAGGGAATTTGGGATGGGGAATTTGGGATGGGGAATTTGGGATGGGGAATTTGGGATGAGGACTGTAGGATGGGGGGCATTGGAATGGGGAATGTGGGATAGGGAATGTGGCACGGAGGGGATTTAGAGGGGTCCACAAGCGTTTGGAGCTGCTCAGCCCCTGGACATGGGAATGGGATGGGAACTGTGGGATGGGGAATCTGGGATGGGAACTGTGGGATGGGGAATTTGGGATGGGAAATGTGGGATAGGGAATTTGGGATGGGAAATGTGGGATAGGGGCATTGGGATGGGGAATTTGGGATGGGAAATGTGGGATAGGGGCATTGGGATGGGGAATTTGGGATGGGAAATGTGGGATAGGGGCATTGGGATGGGGAATTTGGGATGGGAAATGTGGGATGGGGGACATTGGGATAGGGAAGGTGGGATGGGAAAAGTGGGATGGGGGCATTGGGATGAGGGATTTGGGATGGGGAATTTGGGATGAGCAATGCTGGATGGGGGATTTGGGATCGGGGCATTGGGATGGGGAATTTGGGATGAGGACTGTAGGAGGGGGGGCATTGGAATGGGGAATGTGGGATGGGAAATGTGGGATGGAGGTATTGGGATGGGAAATGTGGGATAGGGAATGTGGGACGGAGGGGATTTAGAGGGGTCCACAAGCGTTTGGAGCTGCTCAGCCCCTGGACATGGGAATGGGATGGGAACTGTGGGATGGGGAATTTGGGATGGGAAATGTGGGATGGGGAATTTGGGATGGGAAATGTGGGATGGGGAACTTGGGATGGGAAATGTGGGATGGAGGTATTGGGATGGGAAATGTGGGATAGGGAATTTGGGGTGCTGGGAGCTGCTCAGCCCCTGGACATGGGAATGGGATGGGAACTGTGGGATGGGGAACTTGGGATGGGGAATTTGGGGTAGGGATTGAAAGATGGGACCCTCGGAATGGGGAAGGTGGGGTGGGGAAGGTGGGATGGGGATTTTGGGCTATGCAATACAGGATGAGGACGTCAGGGCAGGGACTGTGACACACAGAATTTGGGATGGGAACCACGGGAAGGCTCGGGATGCCCCGGGGCCGCGGGGCTCTCACCTGTCCAGCAGCACCTCGATGGTGAGCTGCTTGTATCTGCAGGGACAGTCAAGGCACATTTGGGATCACGGCAGCCCAGGAAGGCCCCGAGCCCACGGCAGGCAGAGGATACTGGGTGAAGGTGAGCGGGATCCCGATCTGGTAATCCCTGACGGCGTTGAGCACCCGCAGGTCCTGGCACATGCGCACGAACCCCTCCGGAGGGAACTTATCCAGGAAACACTTCCCAAAGGAAGCTGCCTGTGGGATCAGGGGGGGAAATCAGGGAAAATCCTTCATCCTTCAGCTCCCTCCTCGTCCTGCTGCTGCTGGCTCACCCTCAGCAGGGATTTCTGGGTCTCGGGCTCGTGCTCGTAGCCCGCAGCCTCGATGCACTGGCCCACGGCCTCGGGGAGCAGCTGCTGCTCGCGGATCTCCCGCAGGTACTCGTCGGCCTTCTGGCTCTCCTTCTGCAGGACGAGGAGAAGGAGAAGCCCTGGGACGCAGATCCCTGGGGATGCCAGCCCAGGGGGGCTCTCTGGGAGGGGGATGTACCTCGTACTCCTTCTGAGCCTCCAGCAGCAGAGCGCCCGGCGCCATGGAGGCGATGCGGAAAATCTCCTGGCTGGCCTCTGTGGGACGGGCACACAGCGGGCATCAGGGGCTGCTCCAGCCTGGCGGTGGCACCCGGTGCCACTGCCAGCACCTGGCAGCGCCCTGCAGCTTCCATGAGCTCCTTCCATGATCCCCCTCCAGCACCGGGATCGTGGAATGGGTTGGGTGGGAAGGGATCTTAAAGCCCAATAATTCCACCCCATCCATGGGCAGGGACAGTGCCCACTGTCCCGGATGGATCCAAGTCCATCTAAGCTGGCCTTGGGCACTGCCAGGGATCCGGGGGCAGCCACAGCAAATCTGGCAATTCCAGCCCAGCCAGCAATTCCTTGCCAAGATCCCAGCCCAATCTGCCCTTTCCCAGTGGGAGCCATTCCCTGGCTCCTGTCCCTGCAGGCCTTGTCCCCAGTCCCTCTGCAGCTCTCCTGGAGCCCCTCCAGGCCCTGCCAGGGGCTCTGAGGATTCCCTGGATTTTCCCTTCTCCAGGGGCACATTCCCAGCTCTCCCAGAGCAAAAGAGCTCCAGAATCCTGGAATGGTTTGGGTTGGAAAAGACCTTAAATCCCAAAAATTCCCACCCCATCCATGGGCAGGGACACCTCCCACTGTCCCAGGTGGATCCAGCCTGGCCTTGGGCACTGCCAGGGATCCAGGGGCAGCCACAGCAAATCTGGCAATTCCAGCCCAGCCCCTGCCCACCCTCCCAGCCAGCAATTCCTTGCCAAGATCCCAGCCCAATCTCCCCTTTCCCAGTGGGAGCCATTCCCTGGCTCCTGTCCCTGCAGGCCTTGTCCCCAGTCCCTCTCCAGCTCTCCTGGAGCCCCTGCAGGGACTCTGAGCATTCCCTGGAATTTTCCTTTCTCCATGAGAACATTCCCAGCTCTCCCAGCCTGGCTCCAGAATCCCAGACAGGTTTGGGTGGGAAGGGACCTTAAATCCCACCCATCCCCACCAGGGACACCTCCCACCATCCCAGGGTGCTCCAAGCCCTACGTCCCACCTGCCCTGGGACATTCCCGTGGATGGAGCATCCACAGCTCCTCAGGGAATTCCTGTGCCAGGATCCCACACCCCGGGGGCCCAGGAGGGCAGGGAACTCACCGGGGATCTCGTGCAGGAACTCGTGGGTGCTGCGGGACAGGATCCTGACCCCGTCCAGCTCGGGCACCAGGTAGGAATCCTCATCCAGGACAAAGCTGGGATCCTGCTAAGGGTGCCCACGGACACGGCTCCGGGACAGCACGGGGAGACTGGAACCCCACGGGAGGGGGGAAGGACTTGGGAACATCCCATGGGACAAGGGAAGGACTTGGGAACATCCCATGGGACAGGGGAAGGACTTGGGAACATCCCATGGGACAGGGGAAGGACTTGGGAACATCCCATGGGACAAAGGAATGACCTGGGAGCATCCCATGGGATGGGAGAAGGACCTGGGAGCATCCCATGGGATGGGGAAGGACTTGGGAGCATCCCATGGGATGGGGAAGGACTTGGGAACATCCCATGGGTTGGGGAAGGACTTGGGAACATCCCATGGGACAAGGGAAGGACTTGGGAACATCCCATGGGACGGGGAAGGACTTGGGAACATCCCATGGGACAAGGGAAGGACCTGGGAGCCTTTGTGGGGCTTGGGAGAATCCCATGGGACAGAAAAGGATCTGGAAACCAGAGTGGAGCTGGTAACATCATATGGGACAGAAAAAGGACCTGGGAGCATCCCATGGGACAGGGAAAGGACTCAGGAGCATCCCATGGGATGGAAAAAGGGCCTGGAAGCATCCTATGGGATGGGGAAAGGATTTGGGAATATCCCAGGGAACAGAAAAGGATCTGGGAGCATCTCATGGGACGGGGAAGACACTTGGGACCATCCCACGGGACAGAGAAGTACCTGGAGATTCCAGCCCACCCGAGAGCACCCCGTGGGACAAGGGAAGGACCTGGGGACATCGCTGGTGACAGAGCAGCAAGGGGGGCAGCAGTGCGGGGGCCAGAGGAGGTGGCAGCGCCCCAGGCGTGTCCCTGTCCCCAAAGGATACCGGATGCACTCCGAGGAGTTGCCCACCACCATGAGCTGCCGCTCCCAGGCCAGCACCACGGCGCGCTGCCGGCTGCGGGGCCGCGTGCACCTGGGGACCCCAACATCAGCCCAGCCCCGGGACCCCAACATCAGCCCCAGCCTGGGACCCCAACACCAACCACAGCCTGGGACCCCAACATCGACCACAGCCTGGGACCCCAACATCAGCCCCAGCCTGGGACCCCAACACCAACCACAGCCATGGGACCCCAACATCAGCCCAGCCTGGGACCCCAACACCAACCACAGCCTGGGACCCCAACATCAGCCCAGCCTGGGACCCCAACATCAACCCAGCCTGGGACCCCAACATCGACCACAGCCATGGGACCCCAACATCAACCACAGCCTGGGACCCCAACCCATAAACCACAGCCTGGGACCCCAACATCGACCACAGCCTGGGACCCCAACATCAGCCCCAGCCCCGGGACCCCAACATCAACCCAGCCTGGGACCCCAACATCGACCACAGCCATGGGACCCCAACACCAACCCAGCCTGGGACCCCAACATCAACCCAGCCTGGGACCCCAACATTGACCACAGCCTGGGACCCCAACATCAGCCACAGCCTGGGACCCCAACATCGACCACAGCCCTGGGACCCCAACACCAACCACAGCCTGGGACCCCAACATCGACCACAGCCTGGGACCCCAACAACGAACACAGCCCTGGGACCCCAACATCAGCCCCAGCCTGGGGACCCCAACATCAGCCACAGCCTGGGACCCCAACACCAACAACAGCCTGGGACCCCAACATCGACCACAGCCTGGGACCCCAACCCATAAACCACAGCCCTGGGACCCCAACATCGACCACAGCCCTGGGACCCCAACCCATCAGCCCCAGCCTGGGACCCCAACATCAGCCACAGCCTGGGACCCCAACACCAACCACAGCCTGGGACCCCAACATCAGCCCCAGCCTGGGACCCCAACATCAGCCCCAGCCTGGGACCCCAACCCATAAACCACAGCCCTGGGACCCCAACATCAGCCCCAGCCTGGGACCCCAACATCAGCCCCAGCCTGGGACCCCAACATCACCCACAGCCCTGGGACCCCAACATCGACCACAGCCATGGGACCCCAAACAGGGACAGGGACACGCGGGGGTCCCACGGGGCTGGGGGTGGCACAGGGACAGGGACGGGCACAGGGATGGGGACAGGGACGGGCACAGGGACAGGGACCGGGACAGGGGACACGGGGACAGGGACAGGGACAGGCAGCTCACCAAACCATCTGCTTGGGCGGGGTTCGGATGCCGGTGTTGAACTCGCAGAACTTCTCCTGTGGGAGAGCAGAGAGGTCAGGGACACCCCTGGGGGAACTGGGAATGGGGGGAACTGGGAATGGGGGAACTGGGAATGGGGGAACTGGGAATGGGGGGAACTGGGAATGGGGGGAACTGGGAATGGAGGGAACTGGGAATGGAGGGAACTGGGAATGGGGAAAACTGGGAATGGGGAAAACTGGGAATGGGGGGAACTGGGAATGGGGGAACTGGGAATGGGGGAACTGGGAATGGGGAGAACTGGGAATGGGGGGAACTGGGAATGGAGGGAACTGGGAATGGGGGAACTGGGAATGGGGGGAACTGGGAATGGGGAAAACTGGGAATGGAGGGAACTGGGAATGGGGGGAACTGGGAATGGGGGGAACTGGGAATGAGGGAACAGGGAATGGGGGAACTGGGAATGGGGAAAACTGGGAATGGGGAAAACTGGGAATGGGGGGAACTGGGAATGGGGGAACTGGGAATGGGGGAACTGGGAATGGGGAGAACTGGGAATGGGGGGAACTGGGAATGGAGGGAACTGGGAATGGGGGAACTGGGAATGGGGGGAACTGGGAATGGGGGGAACTGGGAATGGAGGGAACTGGGAATGAGGGAACTGGGAATGGGGGGAACTGGGAATGGAGGGAACTGGGGGGGAATGGGGGGAACTGGGAATGGGGGGACTGGGAATGGGGGGAACTGGGAATGGGGGGAACTGGGAATGGGGGGAACTGGGAATGGGGGGAACTGGGAATGGGGAAAACTGGGAATGGGGGGAACTGGGAATGGAGGGAACTGGGAATGGAGGGAACTGGGAATGGAGGGAACTGGGAATGGGGGAACTGGGAATGGGGGGAACTGGGAATGGGGGAACTGGGAATGGGGGGAACTGGGAATGGGGGAACTGGGAATGGGGGGAACTGGGAATGGGGGGAACTGGGAATGGAGGGAACTGGGAATGGGGGGAACTGGGAATGGGGGGAACTGGGAATGGAGGGAACTGGGAATGGAGGGAACTGGGAATGGGGAGAACTGGGAATGGGGGGAACTGGGAATGGGGGGAACTGGGGGGGAATGGGGGGAACTGGGAATGGGGGAACTGGGAATGGAGGGAACTGGGAATGGGGGGAACTGGGAATGGGGGGAACTGGGAATGAGGGAACTGGGAATGGGGGGAACTGGGAATGGAGGGAACTGGGAATGGGGGGAACTGGGAATGGAGGGAACTGGGAATGGGGGGAACTGGGAATGGGGGAACTGGGAATGGAGGGAACTGGGAATGGGGGAACTGGGAATGGAGGGAACTGGGAATGGGGGGAACTGGGAATGGGGAGAACTGGGAATGGGGGGAACTGGGAATGGGGGGAACTGGGAATGGGGGGAACTGGGAATGGGGAGAACTGGGAATGGGGGGAACTGGGAATGGGGGGAACTGGGGGGGAATGGGGGGAACTGGGAATGGGGGAACTGGGAATGGAGGGAACTGGGAATGGGGGGAACTGGGAATGGGGGGAACTGGGAATGAGGGAACTGGGAATGGGGGGAACTGGGAATGGAGGGAACTGGGAATGGGGGGAACTGGGAATGGAGGGAACTGGGAATGGGGGGAACTGGGAATGGGGGAACTGGGAATGGAGGGAACTGGGAATGGGGGAACTGGGAATGGAGGGAACTGGGAATGGGGGGAACTGGGAATGGGGAGAACTGGGAATGGGGGGAACTGGGAATGGGGGGAACTGGGAATGGGGGGAACTGGGAATGGGGAGAACTGGGAATGGGGGGAACTGGGAATGGGGGGAACTGGGAATGGGGGGAACTGGGAATGGGGGGTGGGTGCTGGGCCACCAGAAGGTCCCACAGGAACTTCCAGATCCAGCTCTGGGAGCAACCAGGGCTCCAAGCAAGATGGGGAAAACATTTTTTTTTACTATTGTCAATGTCAGGCAAAGATTTTTTTATTATTTATTATCATCATCGATGTCAGGCAAAGATTTTTAAATTATTATTATTATTATTATTATTATTATTATTATTATTATTATTATTATTATTATTATTATTATTATTATTATTATTATCAATGGCAGTCAAAGATTTTTATATTTATCATCAACAGCAGGCAAAGATTTATTATTATTATTATTATTATTATTATTATTATTATTATTATTATTATTATTATTATTATTATTATTATTATTATTATCAGTGGCAGATAAAGACTTTTTTATTATTATTATCAATGGCAACCAAAGATTTTTTTCAATTATTAGTATTATCAATGGCAGGAAATATTTATTATTATTTCTACCAATGGCAGGCAAAATTATTATTATTATTATTATTATTATTATTATTATTATTATTATTATTATTATTATTATTATTATTATTATTATTATTATTATTATTATTATTATTATTATTATTATTATTATCGGTGGCAGATAAAGACTTTTTTATTATTATTATCAATGGCAATCAAAGATTTTTTTTAATTATTAGTATTATCAATGGCAGGAAATATTTATTATTATTACTACCAACGGCAGGCAAAATTATTATTATTATTATTATTATTATTATTACTATTATTATTATTATTATTATTATTATTATTATTATTATCGGTGGCAGATAAAGACTTTATTATTATTATCAATGGCAATCAAAGATTTTTTTAAATTATTAGTATTATCAATGGCAGGAAATATTTATTATTATTATTACTATTATCAATGGCAGGAAATATTTATTATTATTATTATTACTACCAATGGCAGGCAAAGATTTTATTATTATTATTATTATTATTATTATTATTATTATTATTATTATTATTATTATTATTATTATTATTATTATTATATTAATATTATATTAATATTATATTAATATTAATATTATTATTATTATCGGTGGCAGATAAAGACTTTTTTATTATTATTATCAATGGCAATCAAAGTTTTTTTTTTAGTTATTCGTATTATCAATGGCAGTAAATATTTATTATTATTACTACCAATGGCAGGCAGAGATTTTTTTATTATTATTATTATTACCAATGGCAGGCAATATTATTATTATTATTATTAATAATAATAATAATAATAATAATAATAATAATAATAATAATAATAATAATAATAATATTGTCGGTGGCAGATAAAGACTTTTTTATTATTATTATCAATGGCAATCAAAGATTTTTTTTAATTATTAGTATTATCAATAGCAGGAAATATTTATTATTATTACTACCAACGGCAGGCAAAGATTTTTTTTTTTATTATTATTATTATTATTATTATTATTATCAACGGCAGCAAAGGTTTTTAATTAAGTTTTAATTAATGATTCTCGGTGGCAGGCAGGGGTTGGCAGGGGCTTTCCTCGGGCCAGGGCTCACCTTGAGCGAGGCCGCTCCCATCCAGACGCAGCCGGAGTCGCAGAACAGCGCCAGCAGCCGCTGCGTGAAGGACACGGCCACGCGCAGGAACGGCCCCGCCGAGGGGCTCAGCCCGGGGGGCGTCTGCGGGGACAGGGACACCGTGGGGACACCGTGGGGACACCAATGGGGACACCAACGGGGGACCAGAGCGACACCAGGGACACCGTGGGGACACCAATGGGGACACCAACGGGGGATCAGAGTGACACCAGGGGCACGGTCAGGACAGGGGGTCACCAATGGGGACACCAACAGGGACCAGAGTGACACCAGGGGCACGGTCAGGACAGGGGGACACCAACGGGGGATCAGAGTGACACCAGGGGCACGGTGAGGACAGGGACACCATGGGGACACCAACGGGGCACCAGAGTGACACCAGGGGCACGGTCAGGACAGGGGGGTCATCGATGGGGACACCAGCGGGGCACCAGAGTGACACCAGGGGCACGGTCAGGACAGGGGGACACCAATGGGGACCTTGGAGTGACCCCTGAGTGGTGTGGTCAGAACGGGGGTCACCAAAGGGGGCTCAGAATGTCCCCAATGGGCACGGTCAGGACAGGGCAGGGCACCATTGGAGTGACCCCTGAGTGGTGCAGTCAGGACAGGAGGAGCACCAGAGGTCATAAATGGGGGCTCGAAGTCACCCCAAGGGACGTGGTCAGGACAGGGGGGTCACCAACGGGGGATCAGAGTGACACCAGGGGCAGGGTCAGGAGAGGGGACACCACTGGGGACACCAATGGGGTTCAGAGTGACACCAAGGGCTGTGGTCAGGACAGGGGCGTCACAAATGGGGGCCTTGGAGTGACCCCCAAGTGGCACAGTCAGGACAGGGGGGACACCAGGGGACACCAATGGGGGCTTGGAGTGACACCAGGTGGTGCAGTCAGGACAGGGGCGTCACCAATGGGGACCTCGGAGTGAACCCTGAGTGGCGTGGTCAGGACAGGAGGAGCACCAGGGGACACCAATGGGGGCTTGGAGTGACCCCAAGGGACGTGGTCAGGACAGGGACACCATGGGGACACCAACAGGGAGATCAGAGTGACACCAGGGAGCATGGTCAGGACAGGGGGATCACCAGTGGGGACACCACTGGGGGCCTGGAGTGACCCCTGAGTGGTGTGGTCAGGACTGGGGACACCAATGGGGGCTCAGAGTGACACCAAGGAGGGTGGTCAGGACAGGGGGACACCAATGGGGGCTCAGAGTGACACCAAGGAGGGTGGTCAGGACAGGGCAGGGCACCACTGGAGTGACCCTAAGTGGTGTGGTCAGGACAGGGGGACACCAATGGGGGCTCAGAGTGACACCAAGGGGTGGCGTCAGAACAGGGAGGACAGCAGGAGACACCAATGGGGACCTCAGAGTGACCCCCAGGTGGTGTGGTCAGGACAGGGGCACACCAGGGGACACCAATGGGGCTCAGAGTGACACCAGGGGCGTGGTCAGGACTGGAGAGTCACCAATGGGGACC
Organism: Melospiza melodia melodia; assembly: GCF_035770615.1. Lineage (NCBI taxonomy): Eukaryota > Metazoa > Chordata > Aves > Passeriformes > Passerellidae > Melospiza > Melospiza melodia. The sequence continues at coordinate 91,099,056 of NC_086198.1, read as the reverse complement.
TTGGAGTGACTCCCAAGTGGTGCAGTCAGGACAGGAGGGACACCAGGGGACACCAGTGGGGGCTCAGAGTGACATCAAGGGGTGTGGACAGGATAGGGGGGTCACCATTGGGGACCTTGGAGTGACCCCAAGTGGCGTGGTCAGGACAGGGGGGTCACCACTGGGGACCTCGGAGTGACCCCCAAGTGACATGGTTCAGGACAGGGGGGGTCACCACTGGGCATCTCAGAGTGACCCTCGAGTGGTGTGGTCAGGACAGGGGGGGTCACCAGGGGACACAATGACCCCATTTGGTGTGGTCAGGACAGGGGGGTCACCAATGGAGGCCTTGGAGTGACCCCCAAGTGACATGGTCAGGACAGGGGGGTCACCAGGGGACACCACCAGGGGCTCAGAGTGACACCAAGGGTGTGGTCAGGACAGGGGGGTCACCAATGGGGACCTCGGAGGCATCCAGGATGGGAAAGGATTTGGGAGCATCCCCTGGGATGGGACAGGAGAAGGAGCTGGGAGCATCCCAGGGGACAGGGGAAGGAGCTGGGCACACCCCAAGGGACAGTAGGGACAGTGGGGACAGTGGGGACAGTGCAGCCCCATCCCAAATTCCCAAAGGGCCTCACCAGCACGGAGCAGGAGGTGTTGTCCAGCAGGAAGAGCTCCTGTCCCATGGCCAGCAGCACCATGGTCACCCTGTCCTGGGCCAGCACGGTCCAGCACGGCGGGGCCTTCTGCAGCCCTGCGGGGACAGTGACACCCCTGGGACACGGGGACAGAAGGGACAGGGGGGACAGAGAGAAGGGGATTGGGGACAGAGGGCACAGAGGAACAGAAAGGGAACAGGGAGGACAGAGAGGACAGAGAAGGACAGAGGGGACAGACAGGGACAGTGGGGATTGGGGACAGAGAAACAAGGACAAGGGCATGGGGGGACAGAGGGACAGAGAAACAGAAGGAGAACAGGGAGGACAGAGGGGGACAAAGGGGGACACAGAGGGACAGAGAGGGACATGGTGTCACCCACCAGGGACCTCGGGCAGGCGCCGCAGCTTGAGGTCGTCGATGTTGGTGGCGAGGGAGAAGCGCAGCGCTCCCGTCAGGATGGCCACGCCCGTGCCGAACTCCGTGTGGAACACCTGCGCCTCCAGCACGTGGTTCTGCAGCACCTCCTGCAGGACACGCCGGGGAGGGGACACGCTGGGGACACGCTGGGGACACCGGGGCTCGGCTGGGGCAAACAGTGAATGTGCTGCTCTCCGGGACGGATCCCAGCTCCTTCCCCAGGGACGGGACAGCCCCGGTTCTGCATCCCCCAAACCCCACCCAGGGCATCTCAGGAGGAGGAAATGGAGAAGATGAGATGGGGTGGGATTTTGGGAAGGAATTCCTGGTTTGAGGGTGAAGAGGGGCTGGGATGGAATTCCCAGAGAATTCCATCGGGATGAAATTCCCAGAGAATTCCATCGGGATGAAATTCCACTCCTGGATCCCTGGGAGTGTCCAAGGCCAGGCTGGACAGGCTTGGAGCAGCCTGGGATGGTGGAAGGTGTCCCAGGGCAGGGGTGGAATGCGACGGGCTGTGAGGTCCCTTCCCACCTGCCCCATCCCAAATCCCACCCCAAATCCATCCCACGCCCCGTTGCCTCACGTTTCCCATGCTGAAGTGCCGCTTGAACTCGCAGAAGAGGTTGTAGACCAGGACGGTGCCGTCCTCCTGGATGCACAGCAGGTCCTCCCCCGCCGTCCAGCCCAGGTGCACCAGGGGGCCGCTCTTCCACTGGGAACGGCACGGAAGGGTCAGCCCGAGCCAGGGACGGCCCTCCGGGGACACACCGGGGCTGCCGGAGCTCCGACAGCTTCTCCACAGCTTGGACACCTCACCCACAGGTCCAGCACCTCACCCTGAGATCCAACACCTCACCCAGAGATCCAACACTTCACCCTGAGATCCAACACCTCACCCTGAGATCCAACACTTCACCCTGAGATCCAACACCTCACCCAGAGGTCCAACACCTCACCCAGAGGTCCAACACCTCACCCAGAGGTCCAACACCTCACCCTGAGATCCAACACTTCACCCTGAGATCCAACACCTCACCCTGAGATCCAACACTTCACCCTGAGATCCAACACCTCACCTGGAGGTCCAACCTCTCGTCCAGCCGTCCAACACCTTGTCCACAGTCCAACACCTCATCCACAGGTCCAACACTTCACCCTGAGATCCAACACCTCACCCAGAGGTCCAGCACCTCACCCTGAGATCCAACACCTCACCCAGAGGTCCAACACTTCACCCTGAGATCCAACACTTCACCCTGAGATCCAACACCTCACCTGGAGGTCCAACCTCTCATCCAGACGTCCAACACCTTGTCCACAGTCCAACACCTCATCCACAGGTTCAACACCTCACCCAGAGGACTGACATCTCACCCAGAAGGTCCAACCTCTCATCCAGACGTTCAACACCTTGTCCACCTTGTCCACAAGTCCAACACCTCATCCAGAGGACTGATCCTCATCCAAAAGTCCAACATCTGATCCACAGGGCTGACACCACACCTTATCCAGAAGTCCAACATTGACACTTCACCTGGAGGCTCAACACCTCATCCAAAAGTCCAACACCTCATCCAGAGGTCCAGCACCTCATGCAGAAGTCCAGCACCTCATCCAAAGGGCTGACACCTCACCTGGAGGTCCAACACCTCACCTGGAGGTCCAACAGCTCATCCAGAGATCCAGCACCTCATCCAGGGAACTGACACCCCACCTGGAGGTCCAGCACCTCATCCAGAGGTCCAGCACCCCACCTGACCCGGCTCTGCAGGTCCCTGCAGTCCTGGCACTGTCCCTCAACTGCCCCATGTCCCCCTCAGCCCCAGGCAGGGGGGAAGGAGGATGTTCCCGTGGCTCCAGTCCTCATCCCATTCTCCTGTCCCATCCCTGGGCAGCAGGGAGAGGATTCTCCTGCTCAAAACCCATTCCATCTTCTTCTTCCATCCCTCACCAGCAGGGAGAGGATTCTCCTGCTCCAAACCCATCCCATGTTCCTGTCCCGTTCCTGGGCAGCAGAAAAAGGATTCTCCAGCTCCAAACCCACCCTATCTTCTTCTTCCATCCCTCATCAGCAGGGAAAGGATCTTCCTGCTCCAAACCCATCCCATTCTCCTGTCCCATTCCTGGGGAGCAGGAAAAGGATTCTCCCTCATCAGCAGGGAAAGGATCTTCCTGCTCCAAACCCTTTTCCATCCTCTTCTTCCATCCCTCATCAGCAGGGAGAGGATTCTCCTGCTCCGAACCCATTCCACCCTCTTCTCCCATCCCAGGGCAGCTGCCATCCGTTCCCCGTGCTCCCACACCCCCGTCCCCCCGCCCAGTCTGTCCATCCCCCCCAGCTCACCGGGACACTGGCCAGGAGCAGCCCTGAGGCCGAGTAGATCTCCAGGAGCGGGCGGGCGCTGGGGGTCTTGTCCCGCCGGGAATTCCTCAGCAGAGCTGGGACAGGGACAAGGACAAGGAGGGGACAGTCCCTGAGCCATGGGTGGCACAGCCCCGGCTCGGGGAGGGGGGCTCGGGGGGCTGCACGCACCTATGGGACCCCCATACGGGGCAGCTGCCACCACACAGTCACGGAGATCCTCCCGCAGCCCCCATTCCATGGAGTAGAGCTCCAGCTTCCTGGTGGGACACGGATGGATGATGGATGGATGGATGGATGGATGGATGGATGGATGGATGGATGGATGGATGGATGGATGATGGATGGATGGATGGATGGATGGATGATGGATGGATGGATGGATGATGGATGGATGGATGGATGGATGGATGGATGGATGATGGATGGATGGATGGATGGATGGATGGATGGATGGATGGATGGATGATAGATGGATGGATGGATGGATGATGGATGGATGGATGGATGGATGGATGGATGGATGGACGGATGGATGGATGGATGGATGATGGATGGATGATAGATGGATGGATGGATGGATGGATGGATGGATGGATGGATGGATGGATGGATGGATGGATGGAGGGATGGATGATGGATGGATGGATGGATGATGGATGGAGGGATGATGGATGGATGGATGGATGGATGATGGATGGATGGATGGATGGATGGATGGATGGATGGATGGATGATGGATGGAAGGATGAATGGATGATGGATGGATGGATGGATGGAAGGATGATGGATGGATGGATGGATGGATGATGGATGATGGATGGATGGATGGATGGATGGATGGATGGATGGATGGATGGATGGATGGATGATGGATGGATGATGGATGGAGGGATGGATGATGGATGGATGGATGGATGGATGATGGATGGATGGATGGATGGATGGATGATGGATGGATGATGGATGGATGGATGGATGATGGATGGATGGATGGATGGATGGATGGATGATGGATGGATGGATGATGGATGATGGATGGATGGATGATGGATGGATGGATGGATGGATGGATGGATGGACATGCAACAGATACAGGGACAGGAGAACCATGGACAATGCCCATCCCCAAACCAGCCCTGAGACCCCCAAGAAACCTCAGGAGCCCCAAGATCCACAGACACCCCAGGAACCCCCAAAGATTCCCAGGAATCCCCCAGACCAGCGCAAGGAGCCAAGGCCATCTCGGGACCCCTCCAGCAACCCACAGGACCCTCCACCAGCCAACCCCAAGCCCACCCTGGGACCCCTCAGCCATCCTGGGACCCTTCAGCCATCCCGGGACCCCTCAACCACCCCCGGGACCTCTCAGCCATCCCGGGACTCCCATCTCCAGCCAGCCCCAAGACTCGTGTCCACCCAGGGACCCCCTTAATCCCCCGGGACCCCCATGGCCAGCCAGCCCCGTGGCTACCCCAGAACATCCAAAGTAACCCCATAACCACACCCCAGCCATCTCCGGGATCCCCATTCCAGCCCTGTCATCTCCCCGAGCCCCCCGAGCAGCCCCGGGACCCCCAAGCAGCCTCGGCACCCCCGAGCTCTCCAAGCAGCCCGGGGATCCCCGAGCAGCCCCGGGACCCCCGAGCACCCTCAGGCCGGTGCCGCCCCCGCCGCCCCTCACCGGTAGAAGGTCTCCTCGCCCAGCGGGTTCCAGTTGGCCGTGTAACAATCCATGGCGCGGCCGGGATGGGGGAACCAGGATGGGCCGAGGGGAACCGGGACCGAGACCGGGATCCGGACCCGGCGGTCCCGGCGCTTCCCTCAGCGCGCCACGCCCCGAGCGTCGCGCCGTGACGCAGGGCCGGGCGCCGCCATCTTGGGTGAGGGCACGGGCAAGTAAAGGGGGAACCGCCGCCATCTTGGCTGAGGGCACGGGTAGGTGAATGGGGAACCGCCGCCATCTTGGCTGAGGACACGGGCAAGTAAATGGGGAACCGCCGCCATTTTGAGTGAGGGCAGCGAGAAAGGGGAACCGCCGCCATCTTGGGTGAGGGCAGCGACAAAGGGGAACCGCCGCCATCTTGGGTGAGGGCACAGGCCTTGTCCCTCAAGTGTCGCCTGTCCCCAAAGGTTTCCCCTCTCCCCCACAATCTCCGTTGTCCCCCAGTGTGGCCCTAGTTCCTTAAGAGGCCTCTTATCCCCAGAAGTGTCGCCCAAGATGCCCCCTGTTCCACCCACATGTCCCTCAAGGGATCCCTCCTCCCTCAGGGTGTTAACTGTCCCCCAGGCTGTTCCTTACCCCCAGGGGATGTCCCCATGCCCCAAGATGTCCCTTGGCACACACACTGTTCCCACAGGTCTCTCTTTATTTCCTGCTGCTGGAAACCCAGGAAGGGCCACGGAGGTGCCCCCTGTGCTGGGGTGGGGATCAGGGGTGCCATGGCGGTGCTTCACGTGCCAGGGGTGGAGTGCTGTGGTGCAGTCCCAGAGCTGGAGTGCCAGGGTGGTGCCACACGTCCTGGTGTCACGGTGCCAAGGTGGTGCCACATGTCCCGGTGTCACGGTGCCAAGGCAGTGCCACGTTGGGTGCCACGGTGGTGCTCTGTGTCCTGGGATGGAGGTGCTGTGCTGGTGCTGCTGTGCCAGGATTGGGGTCGGAGTGCTGGGGTGGTGTCCTGGGGCTGGGTTTGGGGCGCCATAGCAGTGCCAGGGTTCACGGGCAGTGGCAGTGCCAGGGTTCGGGTGCCACGGCAGTGCCGTGGCAACACCTCATGTCCCGGGCTCACGGTGCCGTGCCAGGACCAGAGCAGTGCCAGTTTTGGGGTGCCATGCCACCGTGGCAGCGCCACCCAGGCCCTACTTATTGGCATCGCCCAGGTCACAGCGGTAGTGAAAGATCTGGAAGTTCAGCAAGGTGCCCAGCAGTGAGGGGGTACGAGGCGCCCACCTTGCGGAATCCCTGCCCCTCGTAGAGCCGCTGTGCCGCCACCTGCACCATGGAGGTGCTGAGCACCACGGCGCCGTACCCGCGGGCACGGGCAAATGCCAGCACCTCCCGGCACAGCGCCCGCGCCAGCCCGCGGCCCCGGTGCTCCCGGCTCACCGACATCCTCTTGAGCTCCAGCTCGCCGCGGCCCGTGGGCACCGCCGCCACCATGGCCGCCACGGTGCCGGCCTCTTCAACCACCCAGAAGCGGCAGTCGGGCGGGCGCAGGTACGTGCCTGGCACGTCGCACAGTCGGTGCCCAGCGCCTCGCGCACGTAGTCGGCGCTGAGCGAGCGCACCAGCACCCAGAGCAGCACCAGCGCCAGCGCCACCGCGCCCAGCCCCAGCACCCAGGAGCCCGCGGCCGCCCGCGCCGCCACGAACACGGCCCAGCAGTGCCAGGCGCACCCGCCCCGCCCGCAGAATGTGCCGGAAGCCGGCCGGGGCGTGTTCCAGGATGCCGCGGGCAAACAGCGCCCGCACGGCCTCAAAGTCCTGATCCTGGTACTGCCGGATGCGGAACGACGCCATGGGGGCACCTGCGGGGCACGGAGAGGGGTTAGGGGGTGATATAGGGGGGGTGGGCAGGGGGAGATGGATCTTGGGGCGGTACAGAGGGGTCAGGGACAGACAGAGTGACCAGAGACTTGTCCCTGGTGTGGCACAGGAGGGGTCAGGGCAGTGCCATGGATGGAGGACCCCAGACCCACCACTGGCCATGGCACAAAGGGTCACAGAAGCGCCCACTTTCACAGGGACCCTCAGTGTGCCCCCACACCCATCCTTGGGATGGCACAAGGGGTCAGGGCAGTGTGCACCCTCACAGGGACCCTTGGTGTGCCCCCACACCCATCCCTGGGATGGCACAAGGGGTCAGGGCAGTGCGCACCCTCACAGGGACCCTTGGTGTGCCCCAGACCCATCCCTGGCATGGCAGAAGGGGTCAGGGCAGTGCCATGGATGGAGACCCTCCAGGATACCCCCAGATCTCATCTTTTGCATGGCACAGGGGGTCAGAGCTGTGCCCACCCTCACAAGGACAGCCAGAGTGTCTTGAGACCCATCCCTGGCCATGGCACAAGGGGTCACGACAGTGCCATGGACGGGGACCACCCAGGATACCCCCAGATCCCCTCCCTGGCATGGCACAGGGGGGTCAGGGCAGTGCCCGCCCTCGCAGAGACTCCCAGTGTGCCCCAGACCCATCCCTGGCATGGCACAGGGGGATCAGGGCAGTGCCAGTGCCGCTCCCACCAAGGGTACCCCAAAAACAAGGGGTAAAAGTGTGGGGGGCACAGGAGAAGAGCCGCAGGATCTGGGGGTGCCGCCCCCCTCCCCGGAACCCCGGTACTCACCGGGAGCCGCGGCACGACCCGCCCTGGGCAAAGGTGGGCAGAGCGTGGGCACCGAGCTGTGCCCGGGACAGGACAAAGGGGCAAAGGGGCAAAGGGCAAAGGGCCCGGGGGAGGCACGGGGACACGGGGACAGGAGGGGACGGGGGGGGACACGGGGACAGGAGGGGACAGGGGGGGACAGGGCGGGACAGGGGGACAGAAGGGGACACGGGCACAGCCCCCCGGAGGGTCTGGGGGGTCAGACCCATGCAGGGCACATCAAGGGGGTCCCCAATTGCCCCAAACCCTCTCTCGGGGGGTGCCCGGCCCCAACCCCCACCCCCCACAATCGCTCCCGGCCGCCCCCCCCACCTGCTGCTCCCGGCGCTGTCGCTCCTCACACCGGCACCGGCGGCTCCTCGGGGACAACCGGGGGGTCCCCTCACGGCACGGGGGGGGGCTCGGTGACCCCCTGAGCACCCCCAGGGGATGTTTGTTTTGAGTGGGGGGTCTTTGTTTGGCGCACCCCCAGCCCGGCCTGTGCCTGCGATTTGCCGGGTGCGTTCAGCCCATCGTTCTGCGCCGCTCAGGGTGGGGGCCCGGCAGGATTTGGGGGGCTCCGGTGGCAGCAAGGGGGAGGGGGGGGACACCCCCGGTTTGGGCCGTGCCGAGGCCGGCGGAGGCTCCGGTGAGCGGCGAGCGCAGGCGCCGAGCGGGAAGCGCTGCTGCCCTGCCGATGATGCCGTAAAGAGATCCCGGAAGGTGGTGGGGTCACGGGGAGGGGGATTTGGGGGAGCGCAGGGCACGGGGGGCCCGGGGAGTGGCGGGGGGGACACCGCACGGGACCCCTGTCACCCCCAAATCGCGGCGGCGGGGCAGCGATGGGGGAGTGGGGTGGGGGTGCAGCCCCTCGCAGTGTTGGTGTCACAATTTGTGGGGACACCCCAGTCCTGCCCAGCGTCACCCCAGGGGGCCTGGGGGGGCCCCATGATGATGCTCGCCCCCCCAGCCCCGGTCTGGAGCCTCCCCGGGGCTGTCATGGGGGTCGCGGGTGTGTTGGGGACCCCCATGAACGGCTCAGCCCGGCGCTGGGGACAGCCCCGCATTTGGGGAGGGGGACACGGTGGCATCAGGGCCCAGCAGGGCACAGCCCCCCACCCTGCAGGACCGCAGGGGGGTTAAGGGGGGTCACCCCAACCCCTTTATTGTACCCTACAACCCCCCGGTGCCCCCTCGGCTTTCCATGGGACTCGGGGTGCCCCACGCTGGTGCCCCACATCTCCGGGGGGCTCAGGGGGTGCTGGGCTCTGATGGCGGTGTCCCATCGCCCCACCATGACCCCATGGTCACCCAGACCCCATCCCCGACCCTCTCTCGGTGTCCCCAAAGTCCCAACACCCCCCAGTGCCCCCCAGGACCCTCCCAGTGCACCCATGGCCCGGCACCTCCCGAACCCCACAGCCCGGACACCCACGGACCCCCACCCTGGAGACACCCCCAGTGTCACAGCCCTGCCGGACACTGTCCCCAGGGGTCCCCAGAGCTCCGCAGACCCGCCCAGGTCTCTGCAGCCCCCAGAGCAGCCCCAGCACTGTGGGGACAGCCCCCGCTGCAGGTCCCCATTGTCCCCGCTGCCCAGGGACCCCCCTCCGTGCCCCCCAGCCCCGCCCCCTCCGCGCCGCCCATGAATCCCGCATCCTATTGGCCCCCGCCGCCGGCAGCAGCCATAGGCGCCCAGGGATGAGGGGAGGGGCGGGACAAGCGCTCACGCGCCCATCAGGGGCGGGGCCAGGCTATCCAATGGGAAGAAGGGGCCGTGCGGAGCACTCGACAACAGAAAGGGCGTGGCTTAGTGAGCGTGGCTCATGGTGAATATACGACGGAAATGGGCGTGTCCTAATGAGGGGCGCGGCTCGGAGCGGAATTTCTACTGGTCAGCACCGAATGGGCGGGGCTTTACTGCGGCGGCGCGACTAAAGGGCAGGGAATGGGCGTGACCTGGTGAGGGGCGTGGCCTCGCCGAGTTCCCACGGCAGGCTCCGGGGCAGAATCGAGACCGGTCCCGGTCCCGTTCCTATTCCCGGTCCTTTTCTAGGTCTCGGTCCCATTCCCATTCCCGGTCCTGTTCCCGTCCCCATTCCCATTCCCGGTCCCGTTCCCGGTCTCATTCCTATTCCGTTCCCATTCCCGTTCCCATTCCCATTCCCATTCTCATTCCCATTCCCATTCCCGTTCCTATTCCCGGTCCCCTTCTCACTCCCATTCCCGTTCCCGTTCCGGTCCCTCCGCCGCTCCAGCCCCGCACACTCGCAGCCGCAGCGCACCCAAACTTTACTGGATCCGTCCCGCCCGTTCTCCCGCGCCCCCGGCCGATCCCGCGGCCCCGGGGCCGCCCCGCTCACTGCCCGCGGCCGTGGGCGCGCAGGCGGCGGAGCCGCAGCCGCTGCAGCCGCAGCGCCGGGTCCGGGCCCGGCCGGGGCCTCCCGGGCCGGTGGCGGCCCCGCGCCCGCGCCAGGCGGAAGCTGCACGGGGTGGGAACGTTCTCGAAGTAGACCCGGCACGGCTGCGTGGCCGCCTCGTAGCCCTCGGCCCGCGCCGTCACCTCGTACTCGCCCGGGTTCAGCAGCCGCCAGTAGTCCCCGTCCGAGGCTGCGGGGGTGGGTGTCACACTGCTGTCCCCACCCTGTCCGAGTCCCCAGCCCCAGTCCTGTTCCTGTCCTTGTCCCCAGCCCTCAGCCCCGTTCCTGTCCCATCTCTATCCCGAATTCCCATCCCCAATCCCATTCCTGTCCTTATCCCCAGCCCCAGTCCCGTCTTGTCCCATTCCTGTCCCCAATCCCATTCCTGTCCCGATCCCATCCCCATTCCCAACCTAATCCTGCTTCCTTTGCCATCTGCAATCCCAATGCCACTCCCCTTCCATCCTGTCCCCAGCCCATCCCATTCCTGTCCCCATCGCCTTTCCAGCCCTATTTCCATCCCCACCTGCAATTCCCAATCCCACCCCCAAATCCCATCCCACTCCTTTCCCTGTCCCAGCCCGTCCCATTCACATCCCCAATGCCATCTCCATGCCTGTCCCATCCCATTTCCAACCTCATCCCATTATTCTCCCCATCCCAATCCCAGTCCTGTCCCCATCCATCCCCCTTCCCAGTCCCATCCTATTTCCATCCCCATCTGCAATTCCCATCCCAAATCCCATCTCATTCCTTTCCCTGTCCCCGTCCCCATTCCCATCCTCATCCCCATCCCGTCCCTGTCCTTATCCCACCCTCATTCCCAGCCTGACCCCGATCCCGATCTCGATCCCGCCCCAAACCCCGCCCCTCCGTGTCCGGTGTCCCGGTACCGGTGTCCCCCTCAAACCCCGCCCCTCCGTGTCCCGGTGTGCCGGTACCGGTGCGGACGTCGTGGTTGATGCCATCCACGGAGATGATGGCGTTGGGGATGCCCAGCTCGGTGTCACTGTCCCGGACCACGCCCTTGATCCCCCGGTGCACCTGCAGGGCGTGGCACAGGTGGCACTGGTGTGTCCCCCGCTCCCGGTGCCACCTCAGCCTTTGGGGACAGCCACGTCCCGCTGCCATCCCGCTGAGCCCCCACCCTGCCGTGCCCATGGCCACCCCGCAATGTCCCCAGCCATTGTGTCACCCCCATCCCCAAAGCCTTACAGAGACCCCTGGGGGTTCCCTGGCCCTGCCCTGCTCATGACACAGTGTCCCCATTGTCCAGCACCCTCCAGACCCCGCCCAGTGTCCCCATTGTCCCAGCAACCCCCAAATCCCACCCAGTGTCCCCATTGTCCCAGCAACCCCAGACCCCCCACTTGAGACCCCTCCCCAGTGTCCCCATGATCCCAGAACAACCTGGATCTCCTCAGTGTCCCCATGTCCCAAACCCCCCAAATCCCCCATCCTGAATTCCCCTTTCCCAGTATCCCCATGATCCCAGAATGACCTGGATCCCCTTGGTGTCCCCATGTCCCAAAACCCCCAAATCCTCCATCCTGGATCCTCATTCTCACTGCCCCCCTCATCCCAGAACCTGCAAGACGCCCCCAGTGTCCCCATGTCCCAAACCCGCCCAGATCCCCCATCCTGAATCCCCCTTCCCCATATCCCCATGGTCTCAGCACCCCCAGACCCCTCCAGTGTCTCCATGTCCCCAAATCCCTCAAATCCCCCATCTTGGACTCCCCTTCCCCAGTGTCCCCCTGGTCCCAGGACACCAGACCCCCCCCAGTGTCCCCATGTCCCCAAACCCCCCAAATCCCCCATCCTGGATCTCCCAGTGTCCCACGATCACAGAACCACCTGGACCCCCTCCAGTCTCCCCATGTCCCAAATTCCCCAAATCCCCCATCCTGGATCCTCATTCTCCACTGCCCCCAGCACCCCCAGGACCCCCTCAGTGTCCCCATGTCCCAAACCCCCCCAAATCCCCATCCTGCCCCCCTTTCCCCACTGCCCCCCATCCCAGCGCCCCATTCCCCCCATTCTCCCCATTCCCATCCCCTCCTCACAGACAGACCCGGGGTGGCTCCTGCCACCCTCGAGCCGTGTCCCCAAGGCCCGGGTGGTGCCACCCCGGTGCCACGCGGTGCCAGCCCGTGCCCCACCTGCTCCATGAAGAGCAGCAGCGACTCGCGGTTGTTCTCCCACTCGGCGGGCAGCTCCGAGGCGTGCGGGAATTTGTCGCAGGAGAGCTCCACGGTGATCTCGAAGCAGTTGGTGTGCAGGTAGCTGAAGTCGTTCATGCCTGGGGGCACAGCGAGGGTGGCAGCAGGGGACAAAGGGACAGAAAAATCCCGGAGTGACAGGAAAATTCCAGAAATTCCCTGGATACTGAGAATTTCAGACTTTCTGTGCTGGCAGCACTGACCCCCAGGAGAACACTGCATTTAACCTGGAGAAAGCTTCCAAATTAAATAATAGAACTAAAATTATGAATGTGCAGTTGGATTAGAAATGTGTGATATCACAGGGTGGAAAACTTGCAATTTAAAGGTTTAAAATATAATAATATCTATAAAGCAAAATAGAAGTTTTAGGGCAGAGGTTGTCCTGTCCTTCATCACCTTCTTCTCCATGGGTTTGGGTGGTTTGGTGTAAGTGGATAAAATTTCCACATTGCAAGTCACAGGTAATTCATTTAATTAATAACTAAATTAATTATTTTAAAATCAAAATAATTTAGGTGTCATTTCTTAATTGGATACTTTAGCCTTAAAAAGCCTTCTAAAGGGAGAGATGGGGCTCCACTTTCAGCTTGTTAGAGTAAATTACTATAAATTCACTGTTTGTGATACTGTATTGTAGGTAAGAACTGATAAATATCTGAGTCCAAAGGAGAAATACCGTCTTTCTAAAAGAAACAAAAAACCAAAAAATAACAGAAAAAAGAAACAAAAAATAAGCAAAAAATAACCAACCCCCCCCCAAAAAAATTAGCAAAAAGAAACAAAAAAAAGAAACAAAAAATCAAAAATCCACGTGTCCCACTCACTGCCACCCACTGTGTGCCACCTGAGCTCAGTGTCCCTGCTCACTGCCACCATCTCAGTGTCCCCGCTCACTGCCACCCCGTGCCACCTGAGCTCAGAGTGTCCCTGTGCACTGCCACCACGTCAGAGTCTCCCCACTCACTGCCACCGTGTGCCACCTGAGCCCAGTGTCCCCACTCCCTGCCATGTGCCACCTGAGCTCAGTGTCCCTGCTCACTGCCACTATCTCAGAGTGTCCCTGCTCACTGCCACGGTGTGACACCTGAGCTCATGGAGTGTCCCCACTCACTGCCATCCACCGTGTGCCACCTGAACTCACAGAGTGTTCCTGCTCACTGCCACCATCTAAAAGTGTCCCTACTCACTGCCATCCACCGTGTGCCCCTGATCTCACACGGTGTCCCCACTCACTGCCACCCATCCAGTGCTACCTGAGCTCAGTGTCCCTGCTCACTGCCACCATCTGAGAGTGTCCCCACTCACTGCCACCCTCCGTGTGCCCCCTGATCTCAGGGACTGTCCCCACTCACTGCCATGTGCCCCCTTGAGCTCAATGTCCCCACTCACTGCCATGTGCCACCTGAGCTCAGTGTCCCTGCTCACTGCCACTATCTCAGAGTGTCCCCTGCTCACTGCCATGGTGTGACACCTGAGCTCATGGAGTGTCCCCACTCACTGCCATCCACCGTGTGCCACCTGAGCTCACAGAGTGTTCCTGCTCACTGCCACCATCTAAAAGTGTCCCCACTCACTGCCACCCATCGTGTGCCCCCTGATCTCACACGGTGTCCCCACTCACTGCCACCCATCCTGTGGCTACCTGAGCTCAGTGTCCCTGCTCACTGCCACCCTCCGTGTGCCCCCTGATCTCAGGGACTGTCCCCACTCACTGCCATGTGCCCCCTTGAGCTCAATGTCCCTACTCACTGCCATGTGCCACCTGAGCCCCGTGTCCTGCTCACTGCCACCATCTGAGAGTGTCCCTGCTCACTGCCACCCACGGTGTGCCACCTGAGCTGACAGAGTGTTCCTGCTCACTGCCACTTGTGCCACCTGAGCTCAGTGTCCCTGCTCACTGTCACCATCTCAGTGTCCCCACTCACTGCCAGCCACTGTGTGCCAGCTGAGCTCAGTGTCCCACTCACTGCCACCATCTCAGAGTGTCCCTGCTCTCTGCCACCACGTGCCCCCTGATCTCAGGGACTGTCCCCACTCACTGCCATGTGCCACCTGTGCTCAGTGTCCCTACTCACTGCCACCATGTGCCGCCTGAGCTAACAGATGTCCAGCTCACTGCCACCCATCATATGCCCCCTGATCTCAGAGTGTCCCCACTCACTGCCAGCCACCGTGTGCCCCCTGATCTCACAGTGTCCCTGCTCACTGCCAGCACCATGTGCCACCTGAGCTCAGTGTCCCTGCTCACTGCCACCCACCGTGTGCCCCCTGGTCTCATGGCGTGTCCCACTCACTGCCATATGCCCCCTGGTCTCAGGGACTGTCCCCACTCACTGCCACCCCCATATGCCCCCTGGTCTCAGGGACTGTCCCCACTCACTGCCACGTGCCCCCTGGTCTCACGGTGTGTCCCACTCACTGCCAGCCATGGTGTGCCCCCTGGTCTCAGGGACTGTCCCCACTCACTGCCATATGCCCCCTGGTCTCAGGGACTGTCCCCCCTCACTGCCACCCCATGTGCCCCCTGGTATCAGGGACTGTCCCCACTCACTGCCACGTGCCCCCTGGTCTCACGGCGTGCCCCACTCACTGCCACCCCCCACGTGCCCCCTGGTCTCAGGGACTGTCCCCACTCACTGCTATATGCCCCCTGGTCTCAGGGACTGTCCCCCCTCACTGCCACCCCCATATGCCCCCTGGTCTCAGGGACTGTCCCCACTCACTGCCACGTGCCCCCTGGTCTCACGGCGTGCCCCACTCACTGCCACCCCCCCACGTGCCCCCGGTCTCAGGGACTGTCCCCACTCACTGCCACGTGGCCCCCTGGTCTCACGGCGTGCCCCACTCACTGCCACCCCCCACGTGCCCCGATCTCAGGGACTGTCCCCACTCACTGCCAGCCACGGTGTGCCAGTGGGCGCCGTTGATGATGTTGCCGTAGCGCGTGAAGTCGTCGTGGTGGCAGGGCCGGCGCTCGGCGCTGGCCATGGCGGGGGTTGGCGGTGGCGTAGACGGTGGCCAGCCAGCGGAAGACGCCATCGTCGGGGGTGGGGGTGAGCTCCTGCGCCTTCCAGTAGGTGCGGCTCATGTCGAAGGGGTAGGTGACCACCAGCTCCCCCCCGTGCAGGTTGGCGCTCAGCACGAACGGGTAGCGCTGCATCCACGCGATCACCGCGCGCGTCTCCGGGGCCACCTGCGCGGTGACACCGCCGTCACCCGTGCCATGTGTGCGGTGGACACCGCTGTCACCCACACCACCGGGGGCCATGTGCGCGGTGACACCGCCGTCACCCGTGCCATGTGTGCGGTGACACCGCTGTCACCCACACCACCGGGGCCATGTGCGCGGTGACACCGCCGTCACCCGTGCCATGTGTGCGGTGACACCGCTGTCACCCACACCACTGGGGCCATGTGCGCGGTGACACCGCTGTCACCCACACCACTGGGGCCATGTGCGTGGTGACATTGCTGTCACCTGTGCCACCGGGGCCATGTGTATGGTGACACTGCTGTCACCCACATCACCCCGGGGCCATGTGTGCAGTGACACCGCTGTCACCCACACCACCAGGGACATGTGCGTGGTGACACCGCTGTCACCCACACCACTGGGGCCGTGTGAGTGGTGACACTGCTGTCACCTGTGCCACCGGGGCCGTGTGCGTGGTGACACTGCTGTCACCCACACCACTGGGACCATGAGCATGGTGACACTGCTGTCACCCACACCACCGGGGACATGTGCGTGGTGACACTGCTGTCACCCACTCCACTGGGGCCATGTATGCGGTGACATCGCTGTCACCCATGCCACCGGGGCCGTGTGAGTGGTGACATTGCTGTCACCTGTGCCACCGGGGCCGTGTGCGTGGTGACACTGCTGTCACCCACACCACTGGGACCATGAGCATGGTGACACTGCTGTCACCCACACCACCAGGGCCATGTGAGTGGTGACACTGCTGTCACCCACACCACCGGGGCCATGTGCATGGTGACACCGCTGTCACCCACACCACCGGGGCCATGTGCGTGGTGACACCGCCGTCACCCGTGCCATGTGCATGGTGACATTGCTGTCACCCGCGCCACCGGGGCCATGTGCATGGTGACACTGTTGTCACCCCCACCACCGGGACCATGTGCGCGGTGACACTGCTGTCACCCCCACCACCGGGGCCATGTGAGTGGTGACACCGCTGTCACCCACGCCACCGGGGCTACTGTGCGGTGACACCACTGTCACCCATGTCTCTGGGGCCATGTGTGCAGTGACACCGCTGCCACCTGCATCTTCAGGGCTGCCCATGCAGTGACACTGTAGTCACCCACACCATTGGGGCCACCTGTGTGGTGACACCATCATCACCTGCATCTCTGGGGCCATGTGTGCGGTGCCACTGCCATCACCCGCTTCTCTGGGGCTGCCTGCATGGTGACACTGTTGTCACCCGTGTGTCTGGGGCTGCCTGCACGGTGACATTGCCATCACCCATGTCTCTGGGGCCATGTGTGCGGTGACACCGCTGTCACCCTTGCCTCCAGGGCGACCGGTGCCATAACGCTGCTGTCACCTGTGTCTCTAGGGCCACGTACGTGGTGACACCGCTGTCATCCGTGCCTCCAGGGCCACCCACGCAATGACACTGCTGTCACCTGCATCTCTCGAGCACCTGTGCAGTGACACCGCTGTCACTGCTTCTCTGGGGCTGCCGACATGGTGACACTGCTGTCACCTGCATCTCTGGGGCCACCTGCGCAGTGACACCGCTGTCACTGCTTCTCTGGGGCTGCCCAAGTGGTGACACCGCTGTCACCTGCATCTCTGGAGCCACCTGTGCAGTGACACCGCTGTCACTGCTTCTCTGGGGCTGCCCACGTGGTGACACCGCTGTCACCTGCATCTCTGGGGCCACCTGTGCAGTGACACCGCTGTCACTGCTTCTCTGGGGCTGCCCATGTGGTGACACTGCTGTCACCTGCATCTCTGGAGCCACCTGTGCAGTGACACTGCTGTCACCCACATCTCCGGAGCTGCCTGTGCTGGTGACAGCGGTGTCACCCACACCACCGGGACCACCCACGCAGTGACACCGCTGTCACCTGCACCACTGGGGCCTGGTGACACCACTGTCACCAGCAACTCGTGGTGGTGGTGGCCGTGTCCTTGTGGCTTCTGGTGACGCCCTGGGTTGGGCGGGCTCAGCCCCTGTGGGTGGGCAGCACCCGCCCCGCTGGACTGGGAGGGGTTTGGGGCTTTCTGAGGGGTTTCAGGGGAACTTTGGGCTGTTTTGGGGTCCCACCCCAATGTGACAGGATGGGGGTTTTGGGGTCTCACCCCTATGTGACAGGATGGAGGGTTTTGGGATCTCACACTGATAGGATGGGGATGTTTTGGGGTCTCAAACTTATAGGATGAGGGTTTTGGGGTCCCACCCCAATGTGACAGGATGGGGGTTTTGGGGTCTCACACTGATAGGGTGTGGGTTTTGGGGTCTCACCCCAATGTGACAGGATGGGGGTTTTGGGGTCCCACCCCACTGTGACAGGATGGGGGTTTTGGGGTCTCACCCCACTGTGATAGGATGGGGGTTTTGGGGTCTCACCACAGCGCCACCCCAGGAGGATGGGGGCATTTTGGGGTCTCACACTGATAGGATGGGGGTTTTGGGGTCTCACCCCAATGTGATAGGATGGGGGTTTTGGGGTCTCACCAGGGCAGCACCCCCCCAGCAGGACAGGGATGTTTTGGGGTCTCACCCTGATAGGATGGGGATGTTTTGGGGTCTCACTGAGGCACCCCCCAGCAGGGTGGGGTGTTTTGGGGTGTCACCCTGATAAGATGGGGATGTTTTGGGGTCTCACACTGATAGGATGGGGATGTTTTGGGGTCTCACCCTGACAGGATGGGGGTGTTTTGGGGTCTCACCGTGGCACCACCCCAGCAGGGTGGGATGTTTTGGGGTCTCACACTGATAGGATGGGGATGTTTTGGGGTCTCAAACTTACAGGGTGAGGGTTTTGGGGGTCTCACCCCGATGTGACAGGATGGGGGTTTTGGGGTCTCACCACAGCGCCACCCCAGGAGGATGGGGGCATTTTGGGGTCTCACACTGATAGGACGGGGATGTTTTGGGGTCTCACACTGATAGGACGGGGATGTTTTGGGGTCTCACCAGGGCACCATCCCAGCAGGACAGGGGTTTTGGGGTCTCACACTGATAGGATGGGGATGTTTTGGGGTCTCACCCTGATAGGACAGGGATGTTTTGGGGTCTCACCCTGATAGGATGGGGGTGTTTTGGGGTCTCACCGTGGCACCCCCCCAGGCTGGGATGTTTTGGGGTCTCACCGTGGCACCCCCCCGGCTGGGATGTTTTGGGGTCTCACCCTGATAGGACAGGGATGTTTTGGGGTCTCACCCTGACAGGCTGGGATGTTTTGGGGTCTCACCGTGGCACCCCCCCAGGCTGGGGTGTTTTGGGGTCTCACCCTGATAGCATGGGGGTGTTTTGGGGTCTCACCGTGGCGTTGGCGAAGGTGTAGTACTCGGGGATGGGGATGTAGTGGTTGGGGAACTCGTGTGGCACCAGGTCGTTGTCCTCGGCGTCCCACAGCGCCGTGTTCAGGTCGGCGAAGTTGTGGTTGAGGTCGATGCCCTCGTACGTCCAGCGGCCCACGGCCCATCCCGCCAGCTCCGAGCCCTGCCGGGCACCGCGGGCACCGCGGTCACCAGGAGGGGCATCGGGATGGGCACCGGGAGGGGCATCGGGATGGGCACCGGGATGGGCACTGGGATCACCGGGAGGGGCACTGGGATCAGCGGGATGGGCACCGGGATGGGTGCTAGGATCACTGGGATGGGCACCGGGATCACCAGGATGGGCACCGCGGGCACCAGGGTCAGCGGGATGGGCACCGGGATGGGCACTGTGGGCACCAGGGTCAGCGGGATGGGCACCGGGATGGGCACTGGGATCACTGGGATGGGCACCACAGGCACCAGGGTCAGCGGGATGGGCACTGGGGTCACCGGGATGGGCACCACAGGCACCGGGATGGGCACTGGGATGGGCACCGGGATCACCAGGATGGGCACTGCGGGCACCAGGGTCAGCGGGATGGGCACTGGGATGGGCACCGGGGTCACCGGGATGGGCACCACAGGCACGGGGATGGGCACTGGGATCATTGGGATGGGCACTGGGATGGACACCCTGGGCACCAGGATCACCGAGATGGGCATTTGGGGTCACTGTGATGGGTACTGGGATGGGCACTGGGATGGACACCAGGATCACAAGGATGGGCACCGTGGTCACTGGAGGGGGCACTGGGATCACGGGGGTGGGCACAGGGGTCAGTGGGATCCCTGTGATGGGCACAGCAGTCACCAGGATGGCCACCAGGATGGGCACTGGGATGGGCATCATGGTCACTGGGATGGACACCAGGATCACCAGGATGGACACTGGGATCCCCAGGATGGGCACTGCGGTCTCTAGGATGGGCACCAGGATCACCAGGATGGGCACGAGAATGGGCACCAGGATGGGCACCATGGTCACTGGGATGGACACCGGGACGGGCACCGGAATGGACACTGGGATCATGGGGATGGGCACTGGGATGGGCACCGGGATGAGCGCCGGGATGGGCACTGGGGTTCCTGGGATGGGCACAGTCACGGGCAGCAGGGGCCGGTGTGTGCCAGCCGTACCAGGCTGTAGGCGGTCTCGTAGCCGTCGGGGTTCATGGAGGGCAGCAGGTGGATGCGCGTGCCCGTCACCAGCTGCACCACGCGGGCATCGCCGCGCCGGAACTCGCGGCACAGGAACTGCATCAGGTTCAGCAGCAGCTCCCGGCCCAGCACCTCGTTCCCGTGCATGCCAGCCACGTAGCGGAACTCGGGCTCCCCTGGGGGCACCAGGGTGTGCGCTGTGCCTGTGTCCCCATGCCACCCTGACACTGTCCCCGTGCCACCCTGGCCACTGTCCCTGTGCCACCCTGGCCACTGTCCCTGTGTCCCTGTGCCACCCTGGCCGCTGTGCCCGTGTCCCCGTGCCAACCCTGGACACTGTGCCCATGTCCCTGTGCCAACCCTGGACACTGTCCCTGTGCCACCCTGGTCACTGTCCCTGTGCCACCCTGGTCACTGTGCCTGTGCTGCCCTGGTCACTGTCCCCGTGTCCCCGTGCCACCCTGGACACTGTGCCCATGCCACCCTGGTCACTGTCCCTGTGCCACCCTGGTCACTGTCCCTGTGCCAACCTGGCCACTGTGCCCGTGTCCCTGTGCCACCCTGGTCACTGTCCCCGTGTCCCTGTGCCACCCTGGTCACTGTCCCTGTGCCACCCTGGTCACTGTCCCCATGTCCCTGCACCAGTCTGGGTGTCCCTGTCCCCATCCTGAGTATCCCTGGGTGTCCCCTGTACCCATCCCCATCCTGGGTGTCCCTGTCCCCATCCTGAGCATCCCCTGGGTGTCCCTGTGTTCCCATCCCCATCCTGGGTGTCCCTGTCCCCATCACCCTGCACCAGTCTGGGTGTCCCTGTGTCCCCATCGCCATCCTGGGTGTCCCCAGCCACCCTGTCCCCTCGTCCTTCACAGATGTGGGTGTCCCTGGTGACCCCCAACTCCGTGCTGAGCATCCCGTGCCAAGTTGGGTGGCCCAGTCACCCCATCCTGAGCCAGGCAGGGTGACTGTCCCCATCCTGAACCAGCCCTGGTGACAGTCCCCACCCTCCAGCACCAGCCTGGTGACTGTCCCCACCCTCCAGCACCAGCCCTGGTGACTGTCCCCATCCTGAGCCAGGCAGGGTGGACTGTCCCCACCCCCTGCACCAGCCCTGGTGACAGTCCCCACCCTCCAGCACCAGCCCTGGTGACAGTCCCCACCCTCCAGCACCAGCCCTGGTGACAGTCCCCATCCTGAGCCAGCCCTGGTGACTGTCCCCACCCCCTGCACCAGCCCTGGTGACTGTCCCCAACCTGAGCCAGCCCTGGTGACAGTCCCCACCCTCCAGCACCAGCCCGGCCATCCCCGACGCCCCGTCCTCATCCTGGGCACCCCCAGTCGCCCCATCCCCACCGGGGCATCCCTGGCCGCTGTCCCCAGGCCCATGGTGTCCCACCCCGGCTGTCCCAGCTGTCCCCAGCTGTCCCCAGCTGTCCCCTGGGCACGCACCCACTTCGTGCTGCCCGGGGTTGTCCGAGATCTCCATCACGTAGAGGCGCAGCCCGCGGAGCTCTGCCCGATGCTGTACACGCGGGTGATGTCGGGGCACTCCTCGCTCACCCTCTTCATCAGCTGCGGGTGGTGGCACCGTCAGGGACACCCCGAGGTGGCACAGCCCCCCCGGCCCCGCTTGGGGACACGGAGCCACCCCGGGGGTCGCGGGGAGGGTGGCACCTTTCTCATCTCCTTGTAGTTGTGGTGGCGGAAATCCAGCTGCGGCTCGGGCGGGGCCGGGGGGTGCCAGGCGTGGGCATCGCTGGGGTCTGCGGGGACACCGCGGGGACACCGGGGGGACACCGGGGGGACACGGTCAGGGACAGCGAGCAGCCCAGAGCGCCACTCTGGTGACACCGCTGGGCGCTACCGGGGCGGCGTGTGGGGACCTGGGGGACACCAGCGGGTCACTGCGGGACAGGGGACAGCCAGGGGACACCAGCGGGATAGGGGACAGCCAGGGGGACACCAGCGGGATAGGGGACAGCCAGCGGGTGCCTACGGGACACAGGGGACACCAGCGGGTCACTGTGGGGCGGGGGGACAGCCAGCGGGTCCCCGAGGGACAGGGGACAGCCTGAGGGTGGGCAGGGGACAGCCAGCGGGTCACTGCGGGACAGGGACAGCCTGAGGGTGGGCAGGGGACAGCCAGCGGGTCCCCAGGGGGCAGGGGACAGCCTGAGGGTGGGCAGGGGACAGCCAGCGGGTCCCCAGGGGGCAGGGGACAGGCTGGGACACGCAACGGGCAGGGGACAGGCGGGGGGACACCAGCGGGTCACTGCGGGGCAGGGGACAGCCCCACAGGGCAGGGGACAGGCGGGGGGGGACACGCACCGGGCAGGGGACAGCCCCACAGGGCAGGGGACACGCACCGGGCAGGGGACAGCCAGCGGGTCCCCAGGGGGCAGGGGACAGGCGGGGACACGCACCGGGCAGGGGACAGTGCGGGGGACACGCACCGGGCAGGGGACAGCCCCACAGGGCAGGGGACAGCCCCACAGGGCAGGGGACAGTCCCACAGGGCAGGGGACAGGCGGGGGGACACGCACCGGGCAGGGGACAGCCCCACAGGGCAGGGGACACGCACCGGGCAGGGGACAGCCCCACAGGGCAGGGGACAGCCCCACAGGGCAGGGGACAGGCGGGGACACGCACCGGGCAGGGGACAGCCCCACAGGGCAGGGGACAGGCAGGGACACGCACCGGGCAGGGGACAGCCCCACAGGGCAGGGGACAGTCCCACAGGGCAGGGGACAGTCCCACAGGGCAGGGGACAGCCCCACAGGGCAGGGGACAGCCCCACAGGGCAGGGGACACGCACCGGGCAGGGGACAGTCCCACAGGGCAGGGGACAGCCCCACAGGGCAGGGGACAGCCCCACAGGGCAGGGGACACGCACCGGGCAGGGGACAGCCCCACAGGGCAGGGGACAGGCAGGGACACGCACCGGGCAGGGGACAGCCCCACAGGGCAGGGGACAGTCCCACAGGGCAGGGGACACGCACCGGGCAGGGGACAGCCCAGCACCTCGGCCCGCAGGCAGACGGTGCCGTTGCGGAACCAGCTCTGCGGGTTGATGCGCAGGAAGCGCCCCACGAGCGGCGCGGGCAGCGCGTTCAGCACCGGCGTCTCGGGGTCTGTGTTGGCGGGGAACACCTGCGGGGACAGCGGGGACAGCGGGGACAGGAGGGGACAGGAGGGGACAGCGGGGACAGGAGGGGACAGGAGGGGACAGCGGGGACAGCGGGGACAGGAGGGGACAGGAGGGGACAGCGGGGTCAGGGAGAGCCGCTCGGGTGTGCCCGGTGCCCTCCAGCATGGGCAGGGCAGAGCCTGGGCGGGGCCGCGGGCGCTGCTCGGAGCCCAAGGGCAGCAGGGATGGGCACAGGGAGCCCCAAATCTGTTCCTGGCAGGGGCACCCCAAAATCCACCCCTGACATGGAGATCCCCAAATCTGATCCTGGTACAGCTCTGACACAGAGACCCCCAAATCCACCCCTGGCACAGGGAACACAAACCCACCCTGTCCCACGGAACCCAAATCCATCCATGGCACAGGGACCCCAAACCCACCCTGGCACAGGGACCCCAAATCCATCCATGGCACAGGGACCCCAAACCCACCCTGGCACAGGGACCCCAAATCCATCCATGGCACAGGGACCCCAAACCCACCCTGGCACAGGGACCCCAAATCCATCCATAGTACAGGAACCCCCAAATCCACCCTCAGCACAGGGACCCCAAACTCACTGAGCACAGGGACCCCCAAACCACCCTCAGCACAGGGACCCCAAATCCATCCTTGGCATGGGGACCCCCAAACCACCCTCAGCACAGGGACCCCAAATCCATACCTGGAACAGGCACCCCAACTTACCCTGTCCCAGGGATCCCCAAATCCACCCTCAGCACAGGAACCCCCAAAGCCACAGAGCACAGGCACCCCCAAACCCAGTCCTGGCACAAGGATCCCAACCCCATCCTCAGCACGGGGACCCCCAAATCCATCCTTGATACAGGGATCCCAAAGCCAGCTCTGGCACAGGAACCCCCAAATCCACCTCAGCACAGGGACCCCAAACCCGGCCCTGGCACAGGGACCCCCAAACCCAGCCCTGGCACAGGGACCCCCAAACCCGTCCCTGGCACAGAGACCCTCAAACCCAGCCCTGGCACAGGGACCCCCAAACCCAGCTCTGGCACAGAGACCCCCAAACATGGCTCTGGCACAGGAACCTCAAACCCGGCCCTGGCACAGAGACCCCCAAATCCACCTCAGCACAGGGACCCCCAAATCCATCCTTGATACAGGGATCCCAAACCCAGCTCTGGCACAGGAACCCCCAAATCCACCTCAGCACAGGGATCCCAAACCCAGCCCTGGCACAGGAACCTCAAACCCAGCCCTGGCACAGAGACCCCCAAACCCGGCCCTGGCACAGGGACCCCCAAACCTGTCCCTGGCACAGAGACCCCCAAACCCAGCCCTGGCACAGAGACCCCCAAACCTGTCCCTGGCACAGAGACCCCCAAACCTGTCCCTGGCACAGAGACCCCCAAACCCGGCCCTGGCACAGAGACCCCCAAACCCGGCCCTGGCACAGAGACCCCCAAACCTGTCCCTGGCACAGAGACCCCCAAACCCAGCCCTGGCACAGAGACCCCCAAACCTGTCCCTGGCACAGAGACCCCCAAACCCAGCCCTGGCACAGAGACCCCCAAACCCGGCTCTGGCACAGGGACCCCCAAACCCAGCCCTGGCACAGGAACCTCAAACCCGGCCCTGGCACAGGGACTCCAGCCCCTCCCCAGCTCCAGGCTGCCGTGCTCTCCCCGGTGCCACGCCACACCCACGCGTGTCCCCGTGTCCCCACGGCCGTGCCAGGGGGGCTGGCAGGTGCCCAGGTGGGGACAAGCAGCCTTTGTGCTGGGGGGAAATGCTGCAGGGCGCCCGGCGGGGCCAGGCCAAGGGCAACAGAGTCCGGGCACGGAGCCAGCTGGCACGGGCACCCCGGGATGGGCACCGCGGGATGGGCACCTCGGGATGGGCACCCTGGGATGGGCACCCTTGGATGGGCACCCCTGGATGGGCACCCCTGGATGGGCACTTCGGGATGGGCACCCCGGGATGGGCACCCCGGCACGGGCACCCCGGGATGGGCACCTTGGGATGGGCACCTCGGGATGAGCACCCGGGCATGGGCTCCCCGGGATGAGCACCCTGGGATGGGCACCCCGGGATGGGCACCCCGGGATGGGCACCCTTGGATGGGCACCCTTGGATGGGCACCCTTGGATGGGCACCCTGGGATGGGCACCCCGGGATGAGCACCCTGGGATGGGCACCCCGGGATGGGCACCCCGGGATGGGCACCCTTGGATGGGCACCCTTGGATGGGCACCCTGGGATGGGCACCCCTGGATGGGCACCCCTGGATGGGCACCCCTGGATGGGCACCCCGGGATGGGCACCTCGGCACGGGCACCCCGGGATGGGCACCTTGGGATGGGCACCTCGGGATGAGCACCCGGGCATGGGCTCCCTGGGATGAGCACCCTGGGATGGGCACCCCGGGATGGGCACCCTGGGATGGGCACCCCGGGATGAGCACCCTGGGATGGGCACCCCGGGATGGGCACCCTGGGATGGGCACCCCGGGATGGGCACCCTTGGATGGGCACCCCGGCACGGGCACCTTGGGATGGGCACCTCAGGATGAGCACCCGGGCATGGGCACCTTGGGATGGGCACCCTGGGATGGGCACCCCGGCATGGGCACCCTGGGATGGGCACCCCGGCATGGGCACCTCGGGATGGGCACCCCGGGATGGGCACCTCGGCATGGGCACCTCGGGATGGGCACCCCGGGATGGGCACTCCTCCCTGGGGTGGTTAACCCTCCTTGGTGTGGTTAACCCAGTGTGGTTTAACGCCCTGCCAGTGTGGTTATCCCACCTGCCATGGTTAACCCTGGCATGGTTAACCTCCAGTATAATTAACCCTGGCCTAATTAACCCCCCTGGCAGAGTTATCTCACCTGGTTAACCCCCAGTATAATTAACCCTGGCCTAATTAACCCTCCTGGCATCGTTACCCCCCGGCACGGTTAACTCTTGGAATGGTTAATCCACCTGGCAAATTAACCCTGGCCTAACTAAACCCCGTGGCATCATTGCCCACCTGGCACGGTTAACTCACCACAATTAACCCCAGTATAATTAACCCTGGCCTAATTAACCCCATCCTGGCATCATTGCCCACCTGGCACGGTTAACTCACCACAATTAACACCAGTATAATTAACCCTGGCCTAATTAACCCCATCCTGGCATCATTGCCCACCTGGCACGGTTAACTCACCACAATTACCTCCAGTATAATTAACTCTGGCCTAATTAACCCCCCCTGGCATGGTTATCCCACCTGGCACGGCTAACCCCACCACAATTAACCCCAGTATAATTAACCCTGGCCTAATTAACCCCCCCGGGCATGGTTATCCCACCTGGCATGGTTAACCCCACCACAATTAACTCCAGTATAATTAACTCTGGCCTAATTAACCCCCCCGGCATGGTTATCCCACCTGGCATGGTTAACCCCACCACAATTAACCCTGGCCTAATTAACCCTGGCCTAATTAACCCCCCCTGGCATGGTTATCCCACCTGGCATGGTTAACCCCAGTATAATTAACCCTGGTCTAATTAACCCCACCCTGGCATCATTACCCACCCTGGCACGATTAACAGGGCAAATTAACCCTGGCCTAACTAAACCCCGTGGCATCATTGCCCACCTGGCACGGTTAACTCACCACAATTAACCCCAGTATAATTAACCCTGGCCTAATTAACCCCATCCTGGCATCATTGCCCACCTGGCACGGTTAACTCACCACAATTACCTCCAGTATAATTAACTCTGGCCTAATTAACCCCACCCTAGCATGGTTATCCCACCTGGCACGGCTAACCCCACCACAATTAACCCCAGTATAACTAACCCTGGCCTAATTAACCCCACCCTGGCATGGTTATCCCACCTGGCACGGTTAACCCCACCACAATTCACCCTGGCCTAATTAACCCTGGCCTAATTAACCCCCCCGGCATGGTTATCCCACCTGGCATGGTTAACCCCACCACAATTAACTCCAGTATAATTAACTGTGGCCTAATTAACCCCCCCTGGCATGGTTATCCCACCTGGCATGGTTAACCCCAGTATAATTAACCATGGCCTAATTAACCCCACCCTGGCATCACTACCCACCCTGGCACAATTAACCCCAGAGCATCATCAACCCCCCCCACCACCATAACCCCCCAGGTGATTCCTGCCCCCCAGCCCTGTCACCTCCCCTTGTCCCCACCCCGTCTGGGGATGCCACCCCCGGTGCCACCCCTGGTGCCACTCACCGCCTCCTCGGTGCCGTTGCGGCTCGGCAGCCACGCGTGCGAGTCGTTGCTGACCTGCACCTTGTAGGACGTCACCCAGTCGTACCTGGGGGGCGCAGGGGGGGTCAGGGGGTCCCCCACGCTGTCCCCCCCCTTGTCCCCGTTGTCCCCTTACGTCCAGATGGAGTTGAGGCCCTGGGTGATGACCCCGGTGAAGCGCGTGAGGCGCCGCGCGTCCACCTGCAGCCACTGCCGCGTGTCCTCGCGCCCCGCGCACCAGCCGCCGTCAAAGAAGTCACCATCGTAGAGCCCTGACTGTGGGGACAGGAGGGGACACGCACAGGGACACGCTCAGGGACACGCTCAGGGACAGGGCCCCACCGCCCGCCGTGCCCCCGAGCCTGGGGTGGCACCGGGGTGGTGGCACCGAGATCAATGGGAGCCACACGGGAGGGAGGGGGCAGAGCTGGAGAGCGCCTGGGACGCTCGCGGGCTGTGAAGATGCCACAAACTCGGCACAAAATGTCACAGACGTGCCATGAAGATGCCACAAACTCGCCACAAAATGTCACAGACATGCCACGAAGATGCCACAAACTCGCCACAAAATGTCAAAAAAAAAAAAAAAAAGAAGCCATGAAGATGCCACAAACCCGCCACAAAAAGTCACAAACACGTCATGAAGATGCCACAAACTTGCCACAAACGGGCAACACCTACTCTGTGTTTGTCATGCACTTGCCATACCTGCATGCCTCGTGTGACATCCAAACATCCCTCCAGCCTGGCACAGCCTGGCACGTTCCTGGCACACTCCCAGCACACCCTGGCATACTCCTGGCACACCCTTGCCCTCCCTGGCACACTCCTAGCATGCTCCTGGCCCACTCCTGGCACACCCTGACCCACTCCTGGCCCACTCCTGGCACCCCTTGGCCCACTCCTGACACACCCTAACCCACCTTGGCACACTCCTGGCACCCCCTGGCATACTCCTAGCATGCTCCTGGCCCACTCCTGGCACCCCTTGGCCCACTCCTGGCACACCCTGACCCACCCTGGCACACTCCTGGCACACTCCTGGCACCCCCTGGCATGTTCCCGGCCCACCCGGCAGTACCTGGATGTTGAGGCGGCCGCGGTGCGCGCCCAGCCCGTGCCGCTTGTGGCTCGATGCCCGGAGCTGCTCGTCCAGCACCCGCAGGGACTCCAGCCCCAGGGGGGGACACGCTGGGGACACAGCGGGGACAGCGCTCACACCGCCACCCCTGAGCAGCAGGGGCCGTCCCCACCCTGTGTCCCCACCGAGCTGTGCCATGGGGACCGTGCCAGCCTGGGCTCGACACCCCAACCCCCAGGTGCCCCCAGGTGCCCCCAGGTGTCCCCAGGACACGGCCAGCCCCGTGCGCAGGTGACAATGCCCGTGCCACCCGCGCCCAGCGCACGTACGGGGCTCCTGCGGCGCGGCCGGAGCCTCCGGCTTCTTCCTCAGCACCTTCTTCTTCACCACCTTCTTCTTCACCACCTTCTTCCTCACCACCTTCCTCCTCCTCACCGCCACCTTGCTCACCGAGGGCGCGGGGGCTGCGAGGGGACACGGGAACAGCCTGGCACCCCGTTTCCCCCCACGAACCCCCTTTGCACTGCCGTCCCTCACACCCCGTCCCCTCGCAGCGGCCCCGTCCCCTCCGGTCCTACCGGTGCCCGCGGGCTCCCCGGGGCTGGCGGGGGTCGCGCTGCCCTTCGGGGGTCCCGTCGTGGCGCTGCTCCTCGAGGGGGCGGCCGTGGTGCCCTTCGGAGGGGGTGCCCCGCTGCCTTTGGGGGGTCCCGCCGTGGTGCCCTGCCAGGGGGGCGTCTCGCTGCCTTTGAGGGGTCCCCTGGCGGTGCCCTTCGTTGGGGTGACCCCGCTGGCTTTGGGGGGTCCCCTGGTCGTTCCCTTCGTTGGGGTGACCCCGCTGGCTTTGGGGGGTCCCCTGGTCGTTCCCTTCGTTGGGGTGACCCCGCTGGCTTTGGGGGGTCCGGTCGTGGGGCCCTTTCTGGGGGACACCCCGCTGGCGGTGCCCTTGGTTGGGGTCGCCCCGGTGGCTCTGGGGGTCCCGCTGGCCGTGCCCTTGGCTGGGGTCGCCCCGGTGGCTCTGGGGGTCCCGCTGGCCGTGCCCTTGGTTGGGGTCGCCCCGGTGGCTCTGGGGGTCCCGCTGGCCGTGCCCGCCCCGGTGCCGCGGGGCCGGCCGGGCTGGGGGGGCGCGGCGCGGGCGGGGGGCGCCGGGGGGCCCAGCAGGAGCAGCAGCAGCAGCAGCAGCGGCAGCGGGGCGAGGGGCGATCCCCGCATGGCCGCGGCCCTGCCGGTCCCTGCCCGCTCCTGCCGGTCCCTGCCCGCTCCTGGGCCCGGTCCCGGCCCCTCCCCGACCCCCGCCCTCCTCCTGCCCGCCCCTGCCCGGGACCCCCGGCCGCGCCCTGCCCGCCCCGCCCCGTTAACCGGCCCCGTTCCGCTCTCCCTGACACCGGACCCCTCGAACGGGGGACAGCGGGTCCCGCCCGCTCACCGGCGGGTCTTGTCCTGTGTCCCTGCCGTGTCCCCACCGTGTCCCCGCTGTCCCATCACCGTGTCCCGCTGTCCCCTCACTGCGTCCCCGCTGTCCCCAGCCCCCCGCAGTGTCCCCAGTGTCCCATGGCCGGTCGGGGAGTGGCCCGGGGGTCCGCGGGGGCTCCTCCCGCCGCAGCAGCGGCGTCGCCGGCCGAGCCCGGGGACCCGGCAGGTCCCGGAGCCGCCGGCGCGGGCGGAGCGGGGCCGAACCCGGCGGCCAGGGGCGGTCCCAGGCCCTGCCCCGACCCCTCGGGGGTGCCCCGGTGGGACTCGGGGCGCGGGTCCGGGTGCCGGTCCGGGCTGTGGGTCCTGCTTGTCCCCCCACCCTGCGCGGGGTCTCACACGCGCTTTTTCCGCCCCCAAAGAACTTTCCTGTCTCGACTTTCCCTTCTTTTATTGGGATTTCCCGCGGGCAGGGCTGGTGCCACCCCTGTCCCTTGTCCTCATCCCTGTGCTGTCCCTGGGGGTGTCCCAGAGCCCTGCGGGGCTGAGGAGGGAGGGGGACAGACAGACAGACCCCCCTGGCTCGGTGCTCTGCTCCGGGATCCTTTGGATCCGCATCACGCGGGGACGCTCCTTCGCCATCCCGGGGGACAGCGGGGCACAGCGGGCACAGCGGGGACAGCGGGGACGGAGCATTCCGCGCCCGGTTCCCAGGGCTGGATGCCGGCACGGGTTTTGTCCCGGGCTGAGGCAGCTCTGCCTTCTGTCGAGGCTCTGGCCGTGCCTCAGCCCCGTGACGGCTCTTTCGAGGTTTGCAGCATTCCCGGCCCCGCTCCTGGCGCCGTTCCCGGCCCGATTCGCGCTGGCTCAGCACTTCCCGGGATGTCAGGAATTTCCTGGTGCGGCGCCCGCGGCTGCCGGAGCCCGCTCGGAGGTGCCTTAAAGGCGCCGTGGCTTTTCCCGGCAGGAATCCCGCCGGGAAGCTGCTCCGGTTCCCCGTACCGGAGCGGGATCGAAGCCACCGAGCAGCGCCGGGACAGTCCTGCCCAGGGCCGTGTCACTGTCCCCGTGTCCCCGAGTCATTCCTGCAGGGATGGTCCCAAGGAGTCTCTCCCAGCCTGTGCTCCAGTCTGGGATCTCATCCAGCCTGGACGAATCTCTTCATGTTCTGACAGTGCCACTTCTCCAGGTGTCTCTGGGTGCCACCAGTGTCCTTCCAGTGTCACCCGGGGGGGACGACCCCCTTGGCACACCCTGGTGTTGTGTAGCCAGAGCTGCAGCTCCAGAAGGTTCCAGAGGGCTCCATGGTTGCCAGGATGTCCCGTTGTGACACCGGAGCTGTGCCATGCTCCAGTCCCAGTGTGATCCCCAAGGGTTCAGGTCCATTCCCAGGAGCAGCAGCTCCCGGATCCCTCTGGAGAAGCCAAATCCCAACTCCTGGCAGGCCCAGGGGCTGAGGAGGCTGCGGTGCCAGGAGGGACAGGGGATGTTGGCCATGGAGCAGGAGCAGTGGGAACTCTGCTGTCCCCCAGAGCTGTGCCAGGGGGCACACGGCAGAGACCCACAGGGATCCCGAGGGTGTCCCCAAGGGACGAGCCAGGGCACAGCCCATGGGCACAGAGATCTGTCCTGGTGGTTGGACCTCATCACCCAGGAGATGTCCCACGTGGAAGAATTCATTGACCAGGAGCTGTGCCAGGAGAAAGCCTGGGGAGACCAGGAGCTGTGCCAGGGGCAAGGCAACGGATGCCAGGATCTGTCCCAATGGCAGGAATTCACCAACCAAGAGCGGCGCCAAGGGGAATCCAATGGATCCCAAGAGCGGTGCCAAGGGGAAGCCATCAGATCCCAAGAGCGGTGCCAAGGGGAATCCAATGGATCCCAAGAGCGGTGCCAAGGGGAATCCAATGGATCCCAAGAGTGGTGCCAAGGGGAATCCAATGGATCCCAAGAGCGGTGCCAAGGGGAAGCCATCAGATCCCAAGAGCGGTGCCAAGGGGAATCCAATGGATCCCAAGAGCGGTGCCAAGGGGAATCCAATGGATCCCAAGAGTGGCGCCAAGGGGAAGCCATCGGATACAAAAGTGTGTCCCAATGGGAAGATCTGATCAACCAGGAGATGTTCCAGATGGAAGAACTCTTCAACCAAGAGACGTCCCACATGGAAAACTTCACTGACCAAGAACGGTGCCAAGGGAACGCCAAGGGATACAAAACTCTGTCCCAATGGGAAGACTTAATCCACCAGGAGATGTCCCAGATGAAAGTATCCGTCAACCATGAGATGTCCCAAATGGAAGGATCCATCAACCAGATGTCCCAAATGGAAGAATCCATCAACTGCAACATGTCCCACATGGAAGACTTCACCATCCAGGAGATGTCCCAAATGGAAGGATTCATTAACCACAAGATGCCCCACACGGAAGAATTCACCAACCAGGAGATGTCCCAGATGAAAGAATCCGTCAACCACGAGATGTCCCACATGGAAGAATCCATCAACCGGGAGATGTCCCACATGGAAGGATCCATCAACCACAAGATGTCCCAGATAAAAGAATGCATCAACCATGACACGTCCCAAATGGAAGGATCCATCAACAACAAGATGCCCCACATGGAAGAATCCATCAACCAAGACCCGTGCCAAGGAAAAGCCAAGAGACACCAAGAACAGCACCAAGGGAAAACCAATGGATACAAAACTCTGTCCCAATGGGAAGACTTAATCCACCAGGAGATGTGCCAGATGGAAGAATTCATCAACCACGAGATGTCCCAAATGGAAGAACTCACTGACCAAGACCTGTGCCAAGGGGACACCGAGACACACCCAGAGCAGTGTCACGGGAATGTCAGGGGACACAAAACTCTGTCACAATGGGAAGACTTCACCAACCAAGAGACGTCCCAGTGGGACTGACTTTCTTGACCAGGAGCTGTGCCCAACAGAGCAGGGGCACATCCTCACCCACACCGTGGGTGCCGGGGTCAGCTCCCTCCAGCCCTGCCCATCCCGACCTCCAGGGCCTTTCCCACGTGGAGCCCGGCACTGACCCCACCTCAGAGAAGTTCAGCATTCCCAGGGAGTTAATCCGAGTTTCCCCTTCTGACTCACCTGAAGTTCACAGGAAATGGTTCCCATGTGCTCCCCAAAAAAGGCAGGGGTGCCCAGCCACAGGCAAAGGAAATAATTAAAGGAATTAAAGGAATTCCTGAATTCCCGTGGCTCTGTCTGCTGCTAATGAGCCCCAGGAGGGGTTGAGTGCTCCAGGGGTGTCCCCAAGTTTGGAATGTGACCATGGAACTCAGGGGGCTGGGGGCAGGGACTCATGGAATTGTTTGGGTTGGGAAAATCCCTCTGAGACCACCGAGCCCAGCTCTGCCCAGGCCACCACTGCCATGTCCCCAAGTGCCACATGCACAGGGCTGGTGAATCCCCCAGGAATGGGCACCCCACCCCTGCCAGGGCTGGACAGCCCTTTCCAAGAAGGAATTTTCCCAAAATTATCCAACCTGGCTCAGCCTGAGGCCGTTCCCTCTCCTCCTGTCCCTGTTCCCTGGGAGCAGATCCCAGCTCCCACCTGGCTCCAGGAATCCAGGGAGTTGTGCAGAGCCAGAAGTTCCCCCTGATCTCCCTTTTCTCCAGGCTGAGCCCCTTTCCCAGCTCCCACAGCTGCTCCTGGAGCTCCAAACCCTTCCCTTGACTCTCTCCATCGATCGCCTGGATCTCCAACGTCCATCCAGAGTCACCAAACCCCAAGGAACGACCCCAAACTCAACGAGCCCTGGGGTAACTATACAGTAAGAACATTTATTTCCTGGAGACACCTGCAACAGTCTCTCCCACGTCGGATGATCGGAGACACAATTCCAACCCTCTCCTGCTTTGGGTTTTGTCTGTTCCCGGCTCCGATTTTTTACACCGTGGATGCTCCTTCCCGACCCCGAATGACGAAGGAGATCCGAACACACAGAACTGACTGGCCCCCAAGTGTGGTTCCTGGGAAGCTCCATCACCTGGAGCTCGGCTCCTCCCCGCCGCTTTCCTGCTGCTTGGCCATGAATTTCTGTGGAGAAGGGAGAAGAGAGAGATGGCGCTGCAGGGATATTCCAGGATTATCCCCTAAAACCTGGGCCAGAATATCTGGGCCACGTTCAGTCAGCTCCTCCCACGGCCAAAGGTGGGATTTGTCCCATAAAACCCCCCAAATTCCACATGGGAAGCTCCTGAGGGGAACGTGGCCAAATCTCAGGGGTCAGGATTCCCCACAATCTGGGCATGGAATAAAAATATTCCACATTCCCACTGTATTCCCAAACCCCATCACACGTGAACACCCCTGAACCCAAGGATTTGGGGAGATATTTCCGTTTTTCTGGTGGTACCTCCATGTTCTGCCGGTGCAGGGGGGTCCTGCAGTGGTTGATCATGGAGGGCTCGTCGGCGTAGAAGAGGGAGCAGATCTGGCAGAAGAATCCGGCCTTGGGGACCAGGATATCCAGAGCTGAGGATACACCACAGTCACCACACACAGCTCCCAGAAATATTCCAACCTCACCTTCCTCTAGCCAAATCTGGGGAATCTGTGATTCCTCAAGGGGAAATTACAGTTCTTAAACATTCCAAAAAACCAGGTTTTTCACCCAAGCTGGTCCCTGACCCGTTTCAATCCCCAGGTCATCTCCATTTCCAATAAACACTCCATTTTCTGGGAATAAAACAACCAATCCCATGGAAGCTGGAGCAGATCTTGAAGGACTGACCCCATGGAAAAATGATCCCTGCTGGAGCAGTTCCTGAAGGCCTGACCCCATGGAAACTGGAGCAGTTCCTGAAGGACTGACCCCATGGAAAAGTGATCCCTGCTGGAGCAGTCTGTTCCTGAAGGGTTGACCCCACGGAAGTTGGAGCAGATCTTGAAGGACTGACCCCATGGAAAAATGATCCCTGCTGGAGCAGTCTGTTCCTGAAGGGTTGACCCCACCGAAGTTGGAGCAGTTCCTGAAGAACTGACCCCATGGAAAAGTGACCCATGTTGGAGTCTGTTCCTGAAGGACTGACCCCATGGAAGTTGGAACAATTCCTGAAGAACTGACCCCATGGAAAAGTGACCCACGTTGGAGTCTGTTCCTGAAGGACTGACCCCATGGAAGTTGGAACAATTCCTGAAGGACTGACTCCATGGAACAATTCCTGAAGGACTGACCCCATGGAAGTTGGAACAATTCCTGAAGAACTGAGCCCACAGAAATAGGAACAATTCCTGAAGGATTGACCCCATGGAAAAGCGACCCATGTTGGAGCAGTCTGTTCCTGAAGGATTGATTGATCCCATGGAAGAATGACCCACATTGGAGCAGTTCCTGAAGGAAAGACTCCATGGAAAAGTGACCCATGGTGGAGCAGTTCCTGAAGAACTGACTCCATGGAAATGGGAGCAGCTCCTGAAGGACTGACCCCATGGAAATTCAGGAAGTTCCTGAAGGACTGACCCCACAGAAGTTGGAGCAGGGACCTGATTGATTCCTGAAGGATTGATCCCACGGAAAAAGTGACCCACAACAGAGCAGCTGCTGAAGGAAAGACTCCATGGCAGTGAGTCATGTTGGAGCAGCTCCTGAAGGACTGACCCCAAGGAAGCTGGAACAATTCCTGACCCCATGGAATTCAGTATATCCCTACATCCTCATTTCACAGGCCTGGCAGCAATCTCCTCCTTTCCAGACACTGAATGTTGGGAATAAAACTCACCACGGGATGGGAACCCTCAGGAGACCCCACACTGCACCACACTAATAATCAATAATTCCACCTGGATTTGGAAATTTCCGGAAAAAAACTTTCCATGAGAGGCTTCTGAGTTTAACCAACTAGTTAAACACGGATTTGGAGGAGCCAAGGAAAACCATGGATTCTGGGCCCTGACTTTGAGGTTCTCTGTGGTGGTGAGGCACAGGAGGAGTTTTCAAATGGGCAGGAAAGAATCTTCCAGCCAAGAAAACCTGGAGCATTTCAGGGGATTCCTTTGGATTTACCTTTGGGAGTGCTCTGCGTCTTGGGGACACCTGGAAAAGTCGTTTTCTTCTGCTGAGGTTTTGGTTCTGCATCTTCTGATCCCAGCTGAGCTGCTGGAGACAGAAACGCATGTTGGGATGGAATCATGGAATCATGGAGTGATGGAATGGAAGCATGGAACAGAATCACGGAATGATGGAATGGAACCATGGCATGGTTTGGGTTGGGAGGCACCTAAGAGACATGGACACCTTCCACCAGCCCAGGTGGCTCCAAGCCTCGTCCAAGCTGGCCTTGATGTTCCTCACCTTTTGGCTTGGAGATTTCAGCCATTTCATCCTCTGGATTTGTATCTCCTAGAATTCCCATTTCTTCTGGTCCTGCAACAGCAACAATATCTTCGTCATCTTCATCCTCGGGCGGGTTCTTCCCTGGGAAAGTGCTTTCTTCTTCTTCATCGCCGACTTCGTCGACTGTAA
This sequence comes from Melospiza melodia melodia, assembly GCF_035770615.1. Taxonomy (NCBI): domain Eukaryota; kingdom Metazoa; phylum Chordata; class Aves; order Passeriformes; family Passerellidae; genus Melospiza; species Melospiza melodia. Next base: position 91,062,458 of record NC_086198.1, on the reverse strand, counting down.
CAAAGTTCAGTTCCTCTTTGAGGTGATTGAAGTCGGCCAGGAAATCATCCTCGTCCTCGTTGACCTCATCCAGAGTCACCAGAGGATTGTCCTCGTTGTCCTCCTGGATTTCATCCACGGTCACCAAGGCGTTGGGATCGTCGGGCACCTGGGAGGCCGCGCCATCCCCGGGGTTGGTTTTCCCCTCCTCGGCGGCGCTCAGCTCCGCGGGCTCGTTGAGGGGCAGCTCCTCCACCTCCCCAATCTCATCCACGGTCACCAAGGGCTCGGCCTTCAGATCCCGCTCCTCAAATTCCCCCCGGGGCCCGTTCCCGTGGGAGCCCGGCTCCTCCTGCTCCGAGATCTCATCCAGCGTCAGCAGCGCCTGCGGATCCTTCACCGCTTCCGACAGCTCCTCCTCTTCCACCACCTCATCCACCACCACCAGGCCCTGGGGGTCGACGCCCGGCAGCGGCACCGGGGCCTCCTCCTCCTCCTCCCCGATCTCATCCAAGGTGACAAAGGACAGCTCACCTTCGGCTCCGCAACTCTTCCCTTTCCTCTTCTTGGGCGCCGGCTCCGGAGGGTTGGCTTTGGGGGCTTCTTTTCTCTTCCCCCTCGGGGGGTTCCGCCGCGGCATCACCGGAGACTCGGCTTCCTCCAGCACCTCGTCCACCGTGACGAACTCGTCCAGGTTAAACGGGAAGAGCTCTTCCTCCTGGGAATGGAATAGTTAACTGTCATCATCTCCAGGAGGAACATCCACACATGTTGGATCCAAAAAATAACCCCAGATTTGAGTGAAAAAAAAAACAAAACAAAAAAAAAAAAGCGGTCAGAGCTTAAATTGCAGCTTAAACCTCAGGTAATTTAAATTAATTACTCAGAAATGTTGAACTTCTGAGTCATTAATTTAAATTAACTCAGGTTTAACCTCGTCCACCGTGACGAACTCGTCCAGGTTAAACGGGAAGAGCTCTTCCTCCTGGGAATGGAACAGTTAACTGTCATCTTCTCCAGGAGGAACATCCACACATGTTGGATCCAAAAAATAACCCCAAATTTAATTTGAGTGAAAAAAAACCAAAAAAAAAAGCGGTCAGAGCTTAAATTGCAGCTTAAACCTGAGTTAATTTAAATTAATGACTCAGAAATTCAACATTTCTGAGTAATTAATTTAAATTAACTCAGGTTTAACCTTGTCCACCGTGACAAACTCATCCACGTTAAATGGGAAGAGCCCTTCATCCTGGGAATGGAATATTTAACTGTCATCACCAGCAGGATATAAAAAATAACCCCAAATTTAATTTCAGAGTGAAAAACAAAAAAAAAACTGGTCAGGGCTTAAATTGCAGCTTAAACCTGAGTTAATTTAAATTAATGACTCAGAAATTCAACATTTCTGAGTAATTAATTTAAATTAACTCAGGTTTAGTTCAGGAAGCCAAAGTCCTCTGGAAAAATCGCAGCAGGTCAATAGGGGATAAAATTCCATGGGTAAAATTCAATGGATGAAATTCAGCAGATAAAAATCAATGGATAAAATCCAGTGGGATAAAGGTCAATCGACAAAATTCAGTGGATAAAATTCAACTGATAAAATTCAGTGGATAAAATTAAAGGGACAAAATTAGTTGGATAAAATCCAGCAGATAAAGTTAAAGGGACGAAATTCAACAGGTAAAATTCAGTGGATGAATTTCAAGGGACAAAATTCAACGGATAAAATTCAGTGGAAAAAAATCAATGGATGAAATTCAGTGGAGAAAGGCCAAAGGATAAAACTGAAGGGATAAAATTCAGTGGATAAAGTTTAACAGATAAAATTCAATGGATAAAATTCAGTGGATGAAATTCAATGGAAAAAATTCAGTGGATGAAATTCAGTGGAGAAAGACCAGTGGATAAAACTGAAGGGACAAAATTTAGTGGATAAAATTCATTCGGTAAAGTTCAACAGATAAAAGTCAACGGAGATAAAATTCCTGCCAATTCAAAGTTCTGGGTCCAAAGGAACGGGTGCCCCATCCCAAATGATGCCTCTGATTTCTTCCATTGAGAATGCTGAATTTTTGTTACTTTTTTTTGCCAAATTATTCCATCCTACCCTCACATTTTCATGGATATTTAACACAAACTATGAAACTGGGATTTGGGGATGGATTTATGGGATCTGGGGTTTCCTGGTGGTCCCAGCTCTGTGAGCCTGGAAACAGGGACTGGAGAGATCCAAAGGGAATGGATGCAAAGGGATTCCAGCATCCCAGAGCCCACGGGATCCACGGACACCAGAAGGAAAAAGGGCAGGAATTTGGTGATCCCATTTTGGGAAGAGGGGAAAGATTCCTGAGAGCAGGAACATCATGGAATCCTGGAATGGTTTGGGTTGGAGAAGATCCTAAATCCCATCCAATGCCACATCCTGGAACATCAAAAATCCCCATTTCCATACACTCCATCCATCCTTTTAATCCCATGGTTTTCCATCCTTACCTCCTTCTGTTTTCCAGTGCTGCCGGCACTGCTTTTCAAAGCTGCAGCACCGCCCCCACCAGGAGCCTGCAAAATGGGACAAAAAATTCCATGAAATCCCAGGAAACCCCAATCCTCACCGAGCACAGCTTTGTTTGGATCAAGGAGCTGCTCTGGGATGTCCCCACAGCTCCTGGGATTTGCCACCAACGGGTGACACCTGGCTCAGGAGCCTCTTTTCCATCTGTGCAGGGCTTGGAAAAGCAAATTTCAGCTCCCCAGAGGACACCGGGTTTATTCCCACTTGGAGCTGCGCCAAGGAATTCAGTTTGGACTCGCTTCCAAAACAACTTCCATAGGATTTTCCAACCAGCTCCACCCTCCTGGTGCAGCTGAAAGGAACAGGTTACCCAGCAGCTCCTCTGGTGGCCCCAGGATTTATGGAAAAGGGGTGATCCCAGAAACCCAGAGTGGGAGAAGCTCAGGGAACACCTGGGCACTCCTGCCCACCTCACCTGATTCCCACCAGGATTTTCCTTGGTGCCAGATGTTCCGCTCTCTCCCTGCTGGCTCTGCTTTGAACTCGTCGGGGATTCCAGCTGGGAATCCTTTTCCTGCTGGGATGAGCTCTTCCCGCCGTCTCCCTGTGCTTCCAGTCCGGAATTTCCGTTCCCCTTCCATTGGCTGCTCCCAGCTCCCGGCTGAGCCGCGGTTTTGGGTGGGATTTTCTTCTCCAGTCCTGCTTTGGGGGGGATTTTCTGCTCCCCAGCTCTTCCCAGGGAAGGCTCGGTGATCCTGACGGGAATTTTCTGTTTCAGGATGTCCGGGACAGACACCACAGCCTTCAGCAGGGTTTTCCCAATGCAAGATTCCTTCAGGGACGCAGCGGGATTTACCGGAGCGGCCGCGTGGTTTTCCTCTGATTTTGCAGCTCCCATCCCTTTATTTTGTGGGATTTTAACCGAACTTGCCCCGTGCGTCTCACCAACAGCATTCCCAGAGTTCTCCCCACCCTTGGAGGATGTTTTTCCCGCTGTTTTCTCCAGTTCTGTCCCAGCCTTGCCCCCAGTCTTCCCTGGATTTTCCCCAAGTTTGGGCACGGATTCCTCCGCTGTCGCCTCTCTCTCTGCTCCAGCCACGTCCAGTTTATTCCCTGGAGCGTGCAGAGTTTTTGGGACAGCTTTCCTCTCCGTGGACGTTTCCTGGCTGCCTTTCCCAGCCTCGGGAACGGGGGTTTTCTCCGGAGCAGTCGGCTCCGCGCTGGGCTGGGTGACACCGGGTGACACCGCGGGAGCCTCCTCCGAGCTCGGGGACACTCCAGGGATGGCTCCCGGCGTTCCTCCGGCTGCTGGGGTGGCCTTGCTGGATGATTCCAGAGGTTCCACAGCGGGAGCAGAGGGTTCCTCATCCTCCTTTTGGAGGATTTCCAGCTCCGGCCCATCCCGAGATTTGTCCGTCCCCACTCGGGAAAGCGGCGCCGGTTTCTCCTCCGACCCCGCTCCGGGCGATTTGCTGCCAGCAGGATCCACAGGAATTCCAGGATCCAACCCCTCCACGTCCATCCCTGTGGGTGATTCCCTCGCTGCTCCTCCGGCCTGCGACTCGGGAATCTCCAGTTGTCCCGCTGGAATCTCCTCTGGGACATTTCGGGTGGGAATTTGGCCTTTCTTGGCCTCTCCCGATGGATTCCCAGCTGGTTTTTGCACCGTTCCCGATCCCTCTGGGATTTTTTTCAAGCCAGAGCTAAAAGCATTTAAAAGAAACAAAAATCAAACCATGGGGAGAGAATTCCAGAAGTCTCAGAAAGCTCCGGATGCCACCGGTGGGAGTTTTTTTCTGGAGCACGAGGAAATGGGATTGGGAATTCTGTGGGAAAAGGCGACACTTGAGGTGAATAATTCACATTTTGGAGACCTCATGTCTTGGAAAATTTCCGTCCCACAGAAGGAAAATTGGGAGTATCCCACCAAAAGGATGCTCCTGGATAAGGGAATTAGAGGAGCTTTGCTCTGTCTGCAGCTCCCAATCCTGAGAGAGCAGGTTTGGATTTGGGATCAGGTTTTCGTTTGGGTTTAAAATCCCTGATTTCCATGGAGAACCCTCTGGGATAACGCAGCCCAAGGTGCCACAGGATGGAGCTTTCCAGGGAATTTCAGACCTCCCTGAGGGAAAGAATCCCACAGGATGAGCTTGGGAAGTGCTGGAATTAGGGATGGCTGTGCCTGGAGCACACATTGCAGCAGAATTCCAGCAGGGAATTTCTGCTCCAAAACCTGGAAAAATCAGGAATGTCCAGGAGAGCGGGATTTGGGATCCTCCAAAGGGATTTTCCCATCAATTCAACACTTCTGGCTGTGCTCAGTTTGTTTTCCACTGGGATGCACAGAAAACTCCTGAGATTAAATGGAAAACCACCCCCCACCCCGGATTCATGGAAAATGTGACCTGGGAAAAGCAGAGCCCAGGAGTGAAGTTTAATTAATTAAAGTTTCAGAAAAATCATTAATAATTAAAATAATAATTCAGCTGTTTTCTGCTCCCTAAGAAATAGAATGAATTAATTGTGTGCATGTGGAGCAGGGAGAAATGTCAACTTTCCAACTTTTCAGGAGCTGGGACTCATGGAAAAGTCACATTTTAATTTTAATTTTTAATTCCACTTGTCTGGAATCAAGAAGTGGCTGTGAGGAAGAGATTCCCATTAATTTGGGAATTAATGCTCCCAAAATTCAGTAGTTTCATGGAATGACAAGGAAAGAAATGGGATCTGGGAATACAGAGCTTTTCCATAACAGAATTCCTTAAATTTGAGGATGATCCTTACACAATTTGCGGGTTTTAACAACAAAACTCATCCAGAAATCCGAGTTGGAATCACAGAAAAAAAGGGATCGAAGCCATATCTAACAAAAATTCCTAAAAATTTCTGGGAATTCAGCAGTCGGGAAAAGGCATTCCTGAGGCAGGGATAGAGGGAAGAGCTGCAGGATGGAATAAAAGCAACAAGAGGAGCCAGGACATGAGCAGGGGAAAAAACAAGGAAAAACTCCACAGAAATTGGGGTTTCACGCCATTTTTCCATGATTTTTTTAATGAATCCCAAATATTTTGGCTCTGGAGGACATGGAGTGGGAAGGAGGAGCAGCAGGACACAGCTGGAGGGAGGCTCAGCAATCCCTAATCGTGGATGAACATTCCAAGAGGGAAAAGAAATGGATAAAATTCCCAAAAATCCTCGCAGGCTGTACCTTCCTTTGCTCCCATCCTCTCTCTTCACTTCCTTTTTCCCGGTTTCAGCCTGGAAAACAAAAATCCCAATCCCTGAGAGTGAAATCCCAGACCTGAGGGAAATATCCCAACCCTGAGGGAAAAATCACGATCCTGAGGGAAATCCTATCCTTTAGGAAAAAAACCCAAACTCTGAGGGAAAAATCCCAACCCTGAGGGAAAAATTCCATCCTTGAAGAAAATCCCGACCTTGAGAGGAAAATCCCAAACCCTGAGGGGAAAATCCCAATTCTGAGGGAAGAACTCCAACTCTGAGAGAAAAATCCCAAACCTGAGGGGGAAATCCCAACGCTGAAGGGAAAAAATCTCAAACTCTGAGGGAAAAATCCCAACCCTGTGGGAAAAATCCCAGCCCTGAGGGGAAAGTCCTGACCCTGGGGGGGGAAAAATCCCAACCCTTAGGGAAAATCCTAATCATGAGGGAAAAACCCAATCCTGAGAGGGAAATCCCAACTCTGAGGGGGAAATCCCAGTCCTGAGGAAAAAATATCATCCTTGAAGGGGAAAATCCCAACCCTGAGGAGGAAATCCCATCCTTGTGGGAAAAAAAATCCAAATTGTGAGGGAAAAATCCCAACCCTGAGGCAAAAATCAGGCTCTGAGGGAGAAAATCCCAACCTGAGAGAAAATCCTGGTCCTGAGGGAAATCCCATCCTTGAGGGAAAAAATCCCAAATCCTGAGGGAAAAGTCCCAAACCCTAAGGGAAAATTCTAACCCTGAGGGGGAAATCGCAATCCTGAGGGAAAAATCCAATCCTGAGGGGCAAATCCCAATCATGAGGGAAAAATTCCAACCCAGAGGGAAAAAAAGTCCCAAATCCTGAGGAAGAATTCCAACCCTGACAGGAAAACCATGATCCTGACAGGAAAATCATGATCCTAAGGGAAAAATACATCCTTGAAGGAAAAATCCCTAAACCCTGAGGGAAAAATCCCAATCCTGAGAGAAATCCCATCCTTGAGAGAAAATATCCCAGCCCTGAGCGAAAAACCATGATCCTGAAGAAAATCCTATCCTCGAGGGAAAATATCCCAACCTCTGAGTGAAAATCCCAACCCTGAGGAAAAAAAATCCCAATCCTGAGAGAAAAATACCATCCTTGAAGGGAAAAATCCCAATCCCTGCAGGAAATCTCAAACTCTGAGAGGGAATATCCCAAACCTTGACGGGAAAATATCCCAACCCTGAGGGAAAATCTTGACCCTGGGGGAAAAAATTCCAACCCTGACAGAAAAATCCCAATCATGAGGGAAAAACCCAATCCTGAGGGGGAAATCCCGACTCTGAGGGTGAAATCCCAATCCTGAGGGAAAAATTCCAACCCTGAGGGAAAAATTCCAACCCTGAGGGAAAAAAATTCTGACTGTGAGGGAAATCTCATTCTTGAGGGAAAAATCCCAAACCCTGAGGGAAAAATCCCAACCCTGAGGGAAAAATCCAAATCCTGAGGGGGAAAATCCCAGCCCTGAGGGGGAAAATCCCAATCCTGAGAGGGAAATCCCAGTCCTGAGGGGGAAAAATCCCAATCCTGAGGGGGAAAATCCTAGCCCTGGGGCAGGGAAGGAAATCCCAACCTCGAGGGAAAAAAAATCCAAACCCTGAGGAAAAATTTCAACCATGAGGGAAAATCTTGGCCCTGCGGGTAAAATCCCAACCCTGAAGAAAATCCCATCCCACAGCTCTTTGCAGGAAGGTTCTCCCATCCCCAAAAAAAACCCCAAATGGTGGAAAACATGGAATTTTTACCTCAGGAATGTCTCCGTGGGAGGACAAGGAGCAGGTGAGTGTGTGTTCTCCTATGGAATATGGATATTGCTGCAGGAAACTGTGCATGGAGCGCGCGGATTTGGGGCTGTCAAGGTGCAGGATTGCCTGAGGGAAAAAAAATCTTGGTAATTCCTTAATTTATGGATAAAATGAGAATTTTTAAACCTGCTGGAATGTCTTGTTTTTTCCCTGCCATTTTCCAGGCGTAAAAAGGGTTAAAAGTCACTTTAAAATGGCTCAATTTGGGTCCTAAAGGTGGAACTAACTTGGGTTTTTTGGGATTTAAAATATTTTTCCTGGATTTGGCAATTTTCAAAATATATTCTGGGTTTAATTTTTGGGGGATTTTTTTGGGTTTTCTGGAATTTAAAAACTACTTCCTTGGATTTTTAGGATTTAAAAAGCATTTCAATGGATTTTGGGATTTTAAGGGCATTTTCCTTGTTTATTGGGGATTTAAAGGACATTTGCCTTGGATTTTAAAGAATATTTCTATGGGTCTTTTCTTTTTGTTTTTGGGACTTGAAAAACATTTTCTTGGTTTTTCTGTGATTCAAAGGATATTTTCCTTGTTTTTCTTGGAATTTAAAAACATTTTCTTAATTTTTTTTCCTTCTTTAAAGACCATTTCCTTCTTTTTTCAGGATCTAAGACCTAAAAAATCCCCCCCAAACCTCAGCAATTCTGCCATTCCCACTCTTTCCAATTCCCAAAAACTCCCAAACCCCTCATCCCCAAGTCCCCAAAATTCCCCCAAAAAATCCCCAAAAAATCCACTAAAACCTTCCCAAAAACTTAAAAAAACCCCCCCAGATCCACCAAAAACTCCCCCAAAATTAAAAAAAATCCCCCAAAAATCACAAGAAATCCCAAAAAATCGACAAAAATTAAAAAAAATCCCCGACATGTCCACAAAAATTCCCCAAAATTAAAAATAATCCCCCAATTAAAAAAAAATAGAAATAATCCCCTAAAATTTCCAACTAAATCCACCAAAAATCTCCCAAAAATTCCAAAAAGATCCCCAAAAATCCCAAAGGAAAAGACCAAAGGGAGGAAAGGGCAGAAAGGGGGGGAAAGGGAAAAAGGGACAGGAAGAGGAAAAGAAGGAAATGGGGAAAAGGGAAAAGGGGGAATAAAGTGGGACAGAGGAAAGAGGGGCAAAAAGGGGAAAAACTGAAAGGATGGGGAAAGGAAGAGAGAAAAGGAAAAAATGGGAATCAGGAGAGAAAAAAAATACTCCACAATCCCCCAAAAATTTTCCAAAAAATCCCAATAAATTTTAATAAAACCCTCAAAAAATCTCCCAAAAATACCCAAAAAATCTAGAAAATTCCACCAAAAATTGCCCAAAAATCCTCAAAACCTCATTTTTTCCCTTCAAGCTCCAGTTTTCCCCCAGGCCCAGGGCTGTACTTGGTGGCAGTTGCTGAGCACAGCACAGTGCTCCACCTTGCCAAGCACAACCTGGCACAAACCACCTCCACTTCCTGGAACCCCTCTGCCAAAAATGCCCCAAAATTTCCCAAAAATCCCCATTTTCCCCCATTTTTTCCCCCTTCAAACCCTGATTCCCCCCAGGGCCATACCCGGTGCCGGTTGCTGAGCACAGCACAGTGCTCCACCTTGCCAAGCACAACCCAGCACACACCAGCTCCAATTCCTGGAACCCCTCTGCCAAAAATCCCCCAAAATTTCCCAAAAAAACCCCATTTTCCCCTGTTTTACCCAGTGCCGGTTGCTGAGCACGGTGCAGTGCTCCACCTTGCCAAGCACAACGGGGCACAGAGCGGCTCCACTTCCCAGAACCCCTCATCCAAAAATCCCCCAAAATTTCCCAAAAGACCCCATTTTCCCCAATTTTTCCCTGTTTTACCCGGTGGCAGTTGCTGAGCACAGCACAGTGCTCCACCTTGCCAAGCGCAACCCAGCACACACCAGCTCCAATTTCTGGAACCCCTCTGCCAAAATTCCCCCAAAATCCCCCCAAAAACCCCATTTTCTCCCATTTCCCCTCATTTTCCCCTGCTGTACTCGGTGCCGGTTGCTGAGCACGGTGCAGTGCTCCAGCTTGCCAAGTACAACCTGGCACAGAGCAGCTCCACTTCCCAGAACCCCTCATCCAAAAATCCCCCAAAAAACCCCATTTTCCCCAATTTTTCCCCGGTTTTACCCGGTGTCAGCTGCTGAGCACAGCACAGTGCTCCACCTTGCCAAGCACAACCTGACGCAAACCACCTCCACTTCCCAGAACCCCTCATCCAAAAATGCCCCAAAATTTCCCAAAAATACCCCATTTTCCCCCATTTTTCCCCCATTTTCCCCCTGTTTTACCCGGTGGCGGTTGCTGAGCACAGCACAGTGCTCCACCTTGCCGAAGTGCAGCCCTGCACACACCAGCTCCAATTTCTGAAACCCCTCTGCAAAAAATCCCCCAAAATCCCCCCAAAAACCCCATTTTCTCCCATTTTCCCCAATTTTTCCTCTGCTGTACCCAGTGCCGGTTGCTGAGCACAGCGCAGTGCTCCACCTTGCCAAGCACAACCTGACGCAAACCAGCTCCACTTCCCAGAACCTCTCATCCAAAAATGCCCCAAAATCCCCCCAAAAACCGAATTTTCCCCCATTTTTGCCCCATTTTCCCCCCATTGTTGTACCCGGTGGCGGTTGCTGAGCACGGCACAGTGCTCCACCTTGCCGAAGCGCAGCCCTGCACACACCGGCTCCAACTCCCAAATACCTCTGCCAAAAATCCCCCCAAAAACCCCATTTTCCCCCATTTTTGCCCCATTTTCCCCAGTTGTACCCGGTGCCAGTTGCTGAGCACGGTGCAGTGCTCCACCTTGCACAACCCAGCACACACCAGCTCCAATTCCTGGAACCCCTCTGCCAAAAACCCCCCGAAAAACCCCCATTTTCTCCCATTTTTTCCCCCATTTCCCCCTGCTGTACCCAGTGCCAGTTGCTGAGCACGGCGCAGTGCTCCACCTTGCACAACCCAGCACAGAGCAGCTGCACTTCCCAGAACCCCTCTGCCAAAAATCCCAATAAATTTCCCAAAAAACCCCCTTTTTCTCCCATTTTTTCCCCCATTTTCCCCTGCTGAACACGGTGCAGTGCTCCAGCTTGCCAAGTACAACCTGGCACAGAGCAGCTCCACTTCCCAGAACCCCTCATCCAAAAATGCCCCAAATTCCCCCATTTTCCCCCATTTTTTCCCCTCCAAACTCTGATTCCCCCCAGGCTCAGGGTAGTACCCGGTGCCGGTTGCTGAGCACAGCACAGTGCTCCACCTTGCCAAGTACAACCTGGCACACACCAGCTCCAATTCCTGGAACCCCTCTGCCAAAAATCCCCCAAAATTTCCCCAAAAAACCCCATTTTCCCCCATTTTTGCCCCATTTTCCCCCCATTGTTGTACCCGGTGGCGGTTGCTGAGCACAGCACAGTGCTCCACCTTGCCGAAGCGCAGCCCTGCACACACCAGTGCCAATCCCCGAATCCCTCTGCCAAAAATCCACCAAAAACCCCAT